>NW_028301607.1:11000000-11151515 GCF_987345545.1 Pholcus phalangioides
AGCTGGCGAGGTGAACACTTTTCTGGTTTCTGCCTGAACGCATACACTAACGGCTTATGGTCACTACAAATGCAGAACTGTCTTGCTTCTAGCATATACCTGAAGTGCTTGACAGCAGAATAAGCTGCAAGTAATTCTCTATCGTATGCAGAATAGCTTCTTTGTGCGCTTGAAAGCTTCTTTGAGAAGAATGCAAGTGGTTGTAGCTGATTATCGTTAGATACTTGATGCAAGGCGGCACCTATAGCAAAATCACTGGCGTCCACATGTAAAACTAATGGTGATGACGCTAAAGGATGGTGCAAAAGAGTGGCATTAGCGAGCTGCGTTTTGCATTTTTCGAATGCTTGTCTGGTCTCAAGAGTCCAAGGAATTGACGTCTTGTCATTCTTCTTGGTGCTGGACAAGAAGGAATGAAGTGGTGCTTGCACAGCTGCTGTAGATGGTAGAAATCGCCTGTAAAAGTTCAAAGTTCCTAGAAATCTTCGAAGCTGCTTGATGTTTTCTGGAAGAGGAAATTCTTGGATTGCACGAACTCTGTCCGGGAGAGGCTTCGAGCCGTGTTCATTGACCAAATAGCGCAGGAAGGAAATTTCCGGTACATTGAACACGCATTTAGATGTGTTGATTGTCAGTCCGTACTTATCGAGTCTTTCAAACACTTCTCTAAGGTGCTTGTGATGTTGTTCTGCGTCATGGCTGGCGATGAGCACGTCATCAAGATACGAGAAACAGAAGTCGAGATTGCATAGCACCTCGTGGATGAAGCGTTGGAACGTTTGTGCAGCGTTTGAGAGTCCGAACGGCATGACTACGAATTCAAACAAACCAAAGGGAGTTATGATTGCTGTCTTGGGAATGTCGTCAGGATTTACAGGAATATGATGAAATGCTTTGACCAGATCTATTTTAGAGAAAATTTTACATCCATGCAGATTCTGCGCAAAGTCCTGTATATGTGGCACTGGGTAGTTATCCGGCACAGTAATTCGATTCAGACTTCGATAATCACCAGTTGGTCTCCACTCATTCGGTCCTTTTGAAACCATGTGCAACGGGGAAGCCCAGTTTGATTTCGATGGACGACATATACCTTGGTCCAACATCATCTGGAATTCGGTCTTGGCAATCTTGAGTTGAGCTGGGTGCAATCTGCGTGGCTTTGCGAAAACAGGAGGACCTTTAGTTTCTATGTAGTGCAAGGTATTATGGGAAGCTTTCTTCGAAAACGGACGAGGTCTCGTTAATTCGGGAAATTCCTTCAAAATTTCAGTTATAGCACTGTTCCCTGAGATTGTTTTAATCGTTGTCGAAGGTCCATTGTAAGTAAAACCTTTACACGTGAGAGAAGTGAGTGGATCTATAAGTCGCTTGTTTTTGATATCGATGATGAGTCCGTAGTGAGCAAGGAAATCCGATCCGATAATTGGTCTCTCAACGTCAGCGAGGGTGAAATGCCATTTGTAATTCCGCCGTAAGTTCAAGTCCAATTCCAGGAGTTTCAAACCGTAGGTAGATATACGGGAACTATTTGCAGCGAAAAGCTCAAAAGTTGTTGGTTTGCCGTTGCCTTTGTAAGGTAAAATTGATATATCAGCTCCAGAGTCAATTAAAAACTTCATGCCGCTTTTCCTTTCCATAATGAACAAACGGCTATGGTGAAGACTGTTATCGCCGCCACCGCATGCCGTTACTGCGGGGGGCTTGGACCGTTTCCCTGAATATTCTGAGCGCTGTAAGCGCAGGGGGACTTGCATCTGGAAGCTTTATCTCCGAACCTGCTATGATAATAACACACGTTAGAGTTTTCATCGGAGTCTCGATATCGCGAGCGATTCCTAGAATCAGAATAACGTCGATCTCGACTGGAGTTTCGATAGCGGTTCCGGCTATTCCTCGGATATTTGCCCAACTGCTCAACTCTTTTAGTCAGCTCCGAGATTTGCAGTTTAAGGTCTCTTATTTCCGAGCAAGACGAGGCTTCTGCTACATGACCGTAATTGCGTTCGGTGAGCTCAGCTACTCGATCAGCTAACTCGGCTAGCTTGTCCAGTTCTTCACTGCTAGCTGCTAACACCGTTTGCATACTCTTTGGTAGTCGTTGAAGCCACAAATTTTTGAGGAAAGTCTCATCGCTAATTCGCCCTGTCGAAAGCTCGCGCATTTTACGTAGCAACGTACTAGGCTTCTGATCACCTAGAGATAGGTCTTCTAACAATATCTTGACCTCTTTCGCGGCTGAATGTTTATACACAGTGAGGAGTCTCTCCTTGAGTTTCGAGAACGGATCCGATGCGGGAGGATCGAAAACAATGTCACTTACCGTTGACAAGATCTCCACATCTAGGCAGTTGACTAGGTAGTTATACTTGGTTCCTTCGGCTGTAACATGATTGATCTTGAAGGCAGCGTCGAGCTGGACGAAAAAAAGTTTGATCCTGTCCTTCGAGAATGTCGGCAGTTTCGCGTGGACAGCTTGAACTCGAAGATTGCTCTCTTGCTGTTCAGCCATGGCGATAAGTTCTTGGCAGGTTCGGGATCACGTCCGGGTCACCAGTAAAGGCGACGGCAATGAGAAGATGTAAATTTCATTTTTAAAACATGAACATTTTATTTACACACACACGAACAAGTTATACGCGACATCCATTCTGTACGACGAAATACAATCCACTGATTAAAACGTTCGAAAAACTCTCTGGCGATCCGTTGCTAGGTTACCATCCATCGCAAGGCGAAAAGCGCTACAACGAGAAAACGTGACATCGTGACGTCACAGAGTATCGTTTATGATCGGTCACTCCAGTCTTTAGCCCATTAGACACTCATCGCAGCCAGGAAACCGATTCCTGTGATTTCAACTCTCGTCTTCACCAGTCATCTCTTTTTCAGTCTCGTTTCGTTACTGCCTTTCTCTCTCACTCTCCAATTCTAATTCCCCGTATCCAGATTTTCTCTTCCCTTTTAGATTTCATTTCGGACGTCCCCCGTCTCTTGGAAAACTCCACCCATTTAATTTGATTTGATATTTACCCATCATCTCTAAGTTTCTATTCGTTTCTTGAAGGTTTATTCATGAGATTGGCCACTGCCGATCCATCCCTAATTTCTTTGTCCAAGCGACTCTCCCTTCAGGACCCCGAGAACCCCAACGGCCATGGCCTAACCTACATTGAAGCTGCCCATGACTAATACTCGGCATTTTAGATCCTCTGTTACACTTTAATTGCACCCCCTAAATAAAGGGATTCTACTTCTACTTAAATGGCCGTCATCTATTCTCAATCTTGAAATTTGTCTATTCATTCACGTTGGTCCCCTTTATTTTCTTCGATTCCCCGCTTTCTCTCCAAGAAAACACTCCTCGGACGATCCCTTTTGTCTAGGGCACCCCTGAAGTACAACCGACCAGATGCTTTGTGACGGTAACTAAAAGATTCCCTAATGAATGGCGATTGCCCCATCTACTTGCATCGGCCTGTGATTGTATTTCATTTAATTGGGACTATGTTCCCACCGCTTGGACAAAGCTTCTTCCATCGACATGACGCCACTTACTTTAAACCCTCAAGAAACATGTCTACCATCCATAAACAACCATTCTTATTTACGTTCCTATTATTCAATTATTTGTTGCTGTACTTATAGTATATCGGTTACTGTCGCCTGCTATCGGTGCCTGACCTACAGTTCTAAATAGTTAAATCCAAAAATCAAATTTAAAATACTCCAAACTATCAATTTAAATATATCTGAAAATAATAATTTTAAATATTCCCTCTATTTCTATTTTAACTAGCACAGGCTAGTTAACACATGGTCACCCACTTGCTCACGCATACGGTCAATCATATGGCCACTCACAGACTCAATGCGGTCACTCATACTATCACTCACGCACTGATAGGGTCACTCACTTGGTTACGAATATGATACTGTCACCCACCTTGTTAGGCATACGATACTGTCATTCACTTGGTTACGACGCATACGATACTGTCATTCACTTGGTTACGACGCATACGATACTGTCACTCACTTGGTTACGCATGCAGTATCGCATGCGGTATCGCATGCAGTTACGCCTCACTTTATTATGCATACGGTCACTCATGCACTGATATGGTCAGTCACGGACTCATATGGTCACTCACAGACTCATACGGTCACTCATAGACTCATACGATCAATTATATGGTTTCACATGCGGTCACTCACAATATCACACGATCACGCACGCATACAGTCACTCACGCACTCATAAGGTCACTCACTTGGTTATGCATAGGTCATTCACAGACTCATACGGTCACTCATAGACTCAAACGATCAATTATATGGTTTCACATGCGGGCACTCAATCACACGATCACGCACGCATACAGTCATTAACGCCCTGATAAGGTCACTCACTTGGTTATGCATACGGTCACTCATGGATTCGCACGATCACGCACGCATACAGTAATTCACGCACTGATACGGTCACTCACTTGGTTATGCATACGGTCACTCATGGATTCGCACGATCACGCACGCATACAGTAATTCACGCACTCATACAGTCACTCACACACCTTTACCACGGTGAACATACGTTCACTCGCTTGGTTACACATACTCAATGCACTCATATGGTCACTCATACAGTCAGGGGCAGGCGAAATGTCGGGGGCGAAGCTTCAGGATCCCCCCCCCCCCCCGCAACGTTGCCGGTTGGAAAAAAAACTCAGTTGGATTATTCTCAAAGTGGAAAGTATCCGTTTCATAACGAAAAGCATCCATTTTTAAAGTAAGAAGTAACTAATAAAAGTGACTAAAAAAAGGATAAATTGCATCCCCCTATTTCAAATCTGATCCACACCTAACACATTGTAACCACACGGTGACCTAATTTCCTGTCCACAGTGGGTAAAATACAGATTTCATAAGTTTTTGAAAACCCTTAAATATCACGTGATAACAATACGTGCCCGGAATAATATTCAGAAGTATATATTTGTGAAGAAATAAATAAAACCAGAGGAAAAAAGCTGATAGCCATATTTTTCCTCTTGGCACCCTGGAAAAATCCTGATAAATCACTTTTAACGCTGCACATAACTCCGTATTCTAAATACTTTAATGATACGGTGAAAAGTATTTATCTCTTCCCTCTTTTCCCTGAATTCGGGAAAAATCACGAAAGAAAAAAAAAAATTTATACGATTTTTCCCCCCTTTTTCCGGGCCATCTCTAAAAAGGGTCTGGAGGAGTAAAAATCCATTGATCTCTGTGCTATCTCTCTCTCTCTCTCTCTACACACATATACCCCAGGCTGTACAATGAACCGAGCCAAGGGCATGATGGGTATCCGTGACGTCACATGCTACTATCATCATCATCACCATCATTGCTCTGAGGAGAGGGGGGAGGGAGCGTGTTTACTGCGCGCCATGTTTGGGGGTTTATCGCTCTTTCTTGGGTGTCTGTTTGGATCGAACAGGTAGTGATTTTTGTATCGTATTCTCTTGGTGGGGGGGGGGGGGAATCTGATTTCTGCATAGGGAAGGAGGGAGGGGCATTTGTCCAGGTCCTGAATAATTATAGCCCCCACCCCCCGCCCTTTCAAAATTTTAAGAATTTTTTGTTGCGGTAAATGAGACAAATAAGGATAATGCAAGTAATCGCCGAGCATTGGGTATTTTGGTAAGTTTGATAAATATACCCTAAATTTATCACTTTTACTGGCGATTATGCATAGTTTACACCCAAGTGTCGTTGGTAATTTGTCAATGGTAAATTAGATAAATTTCCGTATATTAACCACTTTTACCGGTGATTATGCATAGTACCAGTGGTAAATTGAATAAGTAGTACTAAAAAATAATCACTTTTACCACCGATTGTGCCTAATACCCAAACATTCCACAGTTGGGTCAACATGATATAAGTCGTACTGAATGATGTACTGTACATGGAAATTCATACACGTATTGTATCATTGTAATCGGGGCACAACTGTAAAACTTGTTACCGTTATACCGGGGGTCCGACTATATTCATCACACATACTAGCGTCATAAGTGTGCATAATAGCTGATTTTCATAAGTATGCATAATAATTGATTTTCATAAGTATGCATAATAATTGATTTTCATAAGTATGCATAATAACTGATTTACCACATTTACCGTAACACATACACAGTACATATATTTACTGTGCGGTCCCCACAAGGGTGAGGCTCCAGTCCTGAGAGAGCCGAGAACAGTTACCTTCACTTTTTGTTTTTTCATTGTAAAAATTCACTATAGAGAGAGAGAGAGGGAGAGAGAGAGAGAGAGAGAGAGAGAGAGAGAGCGACCCGTTCTATATAAAAGTCTAACTTTTGGGAGTCCACCAAAGATCTTGGAAGCACTCAGCAGGATTTTTTAAGCCGGCAGGGATTGCAATGCGCCACGATAGTATTTTTTAATGGAGGGCATTAATTATCGAGCATTGAGTGCTGTTTCATTCATTTTGAATCGAAGAAGGAAGATATTGCATGATTCTTTAATAAACTACCCCAGGGCTGTCTTAACGCTTCGGCCCACCAAGCACGGCCCAAGACAGCCTTTTCTGGTGTATAGAGGCACTCCACGATAATGGGATTAGGTGCTACGATAAATAGCAGAGGCCACCTGGGCAAATACCTCATTTTTCCACGTGTAAATTCGAGCAATTAACAAGGACCTGCATAAGTTTAGGGCCTTCCGATGAGGGCTTTGATCGGGCCCCCCTCCAGAGGTGGATTTATCGTTTTGTGGCTCGTGGCCTACACAAATTTTGCCTCCATCACCTATTCTAGTCCAGTTTTTTTGACAACTTATATTCCTTCAAATTAGCCACAATAATCTAATCACTTAGCGCCGCCCCCCACCGCCGTAAATATGCTTCTGTGTTGAAGTCACACTTAGGTCATCCCATGCTTTGTCATTCCATGCAATACACCTTGTAAACAGTTGTTTTCGTTCCTCGCTCATCTGGTCACTCACATACTTGCAAACTCTCTATGTTAGTCCTGCAAGTGGTCTGGAGATATTTTTCCACTACCTCCTTAAAATTCAAAACAAAGGACAGCTTACGAATATCAGTAACAAGAAAGTTTTCTTCTTTGAAAGCTCTCCGGGATTTTTAAGGGTTCCCGTGGCGTTTGATCATGCAGACCCCCAGAGTTCCGCGGATCACCAGTTGGAAACCCGTGCCTTAAACCATGGCCTAACAGCTCGGAAGCCGTTTGTTACTCATTGATTGCCGGTCACGAACAGCCTCAGACAACACTTCAATGAAAGAAACAGTTCCAGAATTTAATGAACGAAATAATTCCAGAACTGATAGAAATTCAGAATTAATGAAACGAATATTCATTGAAAAAGAAATAGTTCTAGAATTAATGAAAAAAGAAATACAGTCGAATTCCGTTATAACGAACTCCAAGAGACTGGAGAAATCACTTCGTTATAACGAAATTTCTTTATAAAGGAATTTCAGGTTTGCATTGTTCCTATGTAAACTTATTTGAGGGATTAGAAAAGTGTTCGTTAAAACGAGATTTTCGCTATAACGGTATTCGTTAAAACGGGATTCGACTGCAGTTCCAGAATAATTGTGAAAATAGTTCCAAAATTCAATAAAATGTCAGACTTAATAGAAGAAATATTTTCAGAATTGGCGAAAATTTTTTCTGAATAAATGAAAGAAGTAGTTCCACAGTTACCAGAACCCTGTCAGCTCCAACCTTATGGGAACTATGGGGGTACTCCAAAATGTTGGGGGCCCTGTGCAACCACACCTGTCGCACACCCCCAAACACAGTTCTGCAAACGAGAAAGAAAACTTTAGAACTAAAATTTTTCCATTGAATAGAGATGAGAGAGAAAAATATATAAAAAAGGAAAAAAAGATTACTATACATACGTACGGGGGGGTAGGTCGACTTTTTTTAAGGTAAACGTCGCCAAATTTGGCGATTTCACAGCCCGTCGACCGGCTTCACGGGATCGTACCATGGTAACCCTAACAGACCGCCTCTCTGCTCTCTCCAGTGTTATACAGGGAAGAGAGGAACGGCCCGGAAAAATCACAAAACCGGAGGTGAAAATAAGGCCTAACTCTAAAACTCAAGGTGGATATATATACACACACACACGGAGGAGGCCTCGATATTTGAACAATTTCATTTAATGACCACATATCCAACTTAACATCCGGGACATTCCCGACCTGGATTATCATCAAATGATTGTAACAACGAGAAACATAATTATCATGTTTTTTTTCCCATGGCTTCTTTTTTTATCCATCCTCCATTTGATTGTGAGAAGCAAGTGATGGCGATCGGAATGATCCAGGACTACTGTGGCTCGTCATCCGCGGCTAAAATTTTAGGATTTATTGTGACCATAAAATTATAGAAGATAATTCAAACCGAGGGATACAATGTAAAAAAAAAAGGAAACAAAAACGATAATTATAACAGGCGGAACTGGAATAACGCTGCTAAAATAACAGGTGAGTACAATATCAGAAAAAAAAAATATTTTACTGTTATCAATAATGGTCAAATAATTATAATCAATGATAATTAATTGACCTACATAACCTAATTAGTTAACCATATTACTGACTATTTCATACTTAATTATCATGGAAAACAGTACATGTTGTATATAATATATCATATATGCTGTATAATACATACTAAAACATAATTATAAATCGTAGACAAATGTAACAAATAATTTTTTACAAATTATCATGTATAATAACCATTATAAAAATTTCAAAAATTTTCCAATTGAATTTGTTATAATACGAAAAAAAAAGAACGAGAAAAAAATGTCAATTTCCGGTCATTATCGATAATAATATAATAATTATTAATTATTTTACAATGCTATATGAAAATCCTTTTATTTTTCGGGTTTATATGTTAAAATTTTAACGCATTGTTATGAGTATCCGTGAAATTTGGCATTCATCCAAAATGATGGACATCAAAAAAAAAATTTTTTTTTACTATGATACGGTCACTGGTGAACTAATTATTGAATTATCAATTAAAGTCAGATATATGTTCCGTGATTGGGTTATAATCAAAAAATTCCTTAAAAAGAGATATTTTTTTGAAGATTCATAATCGAGAATACAATCGTGGTAATCACGTTGATTGGGGAAAAACTGATTATCTGCGTTCAAACTCGAATTCATGATAATTTAACTATATGTCTTTTCTTCAAGTTTATCTAATATTATCACTTTAACAGAACTCAGTTTCTGTTTAGAAATATACCTCCGCTTAGTTAGGAAATAATTTGTGTATTTCTTCGATTCGAGAAATTATTTGTATGTATATATAAAAGCTTAGATACAAAATATTTTCCATCTCATTACCTGGTTTTGTTACGAAATTATTCTCACTTCATTGGTGATTCTTTTTTGTCGGAACTCGCCTTTGTTGTGAAATAATTTCACCAGTCCATGCTTCCTGAGGAATTATAGAGGTTGATATGAAATTAAATTTCAGTGGAGCTTATTTGTGTGTGAATTGGGTGTTGTGAAATAACTTCCATGAAAACTTATTTGACAGTTGTGAAATAATTTCCATGAAAGCTTATTTATTTTACTGTTATGAAATCATTTCCATGAAATCTTATTTCAGTGTTATGAAATCATTTCCATGAAATCTTATTTCAGTGTTATGAAATCATTTCCAAGAAATCTTATTTCAGTGTTATGAAATCATTTCCATGAAAGTTTATTTTACTATTTCATTGTAGTAAAATAACTTCCGTGAAAGCTTATTTTACAGTTGAGAAATCAACTCTATAAAATCTTTTTCAAAAGTTGTTACAGTTGAGAAATCATCTTCATGAAATATTTCTCAAAACTTGTGGCATCATATATGTATTTTAATGAAAGCTTATTCGAAAGTTGTGAAATCATTTCCATCAAAACTTATTTTGCAGTTGCAAAATCGTTTTCATGAAAGCTTGTTAGACAGTAGTGAAATCTTTTTATGATTGAACATGAAGAACATTATTAAATTGTGAGACAATTTTCACTAGAGCTCAATCGCTGTTGAGAAATTCTTTCTACGAGGGTTTGAGTATATCTGTGCTTACTTGTGAATAATCTTAAATACGACTTGTATTTCATTGTTGTGAAACGTTTCTCATTACAGCCTTCCTGGTGTTATTTTGAAATCATATTTATGAGACTTACCAGAGCTTCATTGCAAGTCATTTGCAACAGAGTTTATAATTTTGCTGTTGCAAAACAATTTACACCTGAGCAAAATTTCGAAATCGTTTCCTATTAACTTTGCCTAGCATTGTGAACCCTTACTTAGCATTCAACAACTCTATCTCAACGATCTTTAAATTCATTGAACTTTCTTGTGATATAATAACTCATCATTACGATGCTAAATTATATAGATTAAATCTCCTTCAATATAGAAGAGCAACCGCAACATTATCTATACCTTCAATTAACTTATCCAGTTAACATATCATCACAAATTGTTTGTTGTTAAATATGTTTTCTGGAGATTATTCGCATTTAGTTGTGAAATATTCTTCATTGCAAGTTATCAGGCCTTGCTGGGAAATCACTTTCGTCAGAACGTAACTGACTTGTAAAATCATTTTTATTGAGCTTATCAGAACTCCGTTTAATATCTGGGGTTTTTTTTTTATCAGAGATAATGTTTAAATCAGAGCATATGAAAACACTTTCATAAAAGCTTAGATTGCTTTTTGTGGAATAATGTTCGTCTGGTATAGAATCCAGAATGATCTTCATCAGAGCTATTTCAGAAAAACAAAAGCACTGTTGTGTTGAAAAGTTTAATCTTGATAAAAGCGGTGGTGTTAGACTTTGGTGTGAACCAGAGTCATCAGTGTTCATTCTTGTCGGAAACACATTTGTATTAAAGTGCAATGTAAAGCAAATCATTACTCTATCGCAGTTCATTTTAACAAGACCACTGCCATCAGATTTCATCTTCAGTGAGATTACTGTTGTCAGAGTTCATCGTTAAAACAAAGCATTGCTAACGGATTCATTGTAGCCGAAGCACTGCTGTCAGAGTTCATTCTTATTACAAAAGCCTTGATATCAGAAAAATTGTTATGAAAAGCATTGTTCTTGTTCATTGTTAATGATAGCATTGCTAGCAGAGTTCTTTACGAAAGAAAACGGTGTTATGAGACTTCATGTTAAAAGAAAATAATATAATCAGCGTTCATTATTGAAGATAACCATGCTATCAAAGTTCACTGTTGAGGGAAACAAAGGGTTTTCAAAGTTCACTGTAAAAGAAAGCAGTGTCAGCGTTCATTGTTGAAGGAAATCGTGCTATAAGCGTCCATTAATGAAGGAAACAGGATAGTCATGGTTCATTCTTAAAGAAAGCAGTGTTATCAACGTTAATTGTTGAAGGAAATTGAGCTATCCGCTTCCATTGTCAAGTGAAACAGGGTTGCCATAGTCATTGCTAAAGAGAGCAGTGTGAACACGTTAACAGCATTCATTTTTTGAATAGAGGGACTGTTGCAATTGTTCATCATTCGCAGGAGCACTGCTATCAACACCATTGTCGACGGAAGTAATTATTCACACACAGTCGTAACACTTCATTTCAAACTAGTCATCCGAATTCATTGTTTGCAAAATCATCATTATTGATGCAACAAAAATAACTTTTGATAGAGTTCAAAAAATCATTAAGAAAATGAAAAGAATCCTCATTATCGATCAATTTGACGCCCAATTTTAACTATTCACAGAATCACTGACACTCATTGAAATTATCGACAATCATTAAAACAAAACAATACAGTAAAACACTTATAACGACAACGAAGATTCCATGAAATTTTGCCGTTATAACCGAGGTGTTGTCACAATTGTGAGGTTGACGTTTTCAAGACATTTTTTGACGAAAAATATAATCAGGGACAATCAAGTACTGCGCGTGAAGTTTTCATTTCTTTATGATCACGGTGACCATATTTTATCGGAAAAAAAAGGGACATCGCGATTCTTACCAAACATGCTGCCAAATTTCGGCGAAAGTGGCACAAGTATTACTTGTAAATAATCCTAGGAGAGTAATACAATGTTACAGCAAGTCTACTAAAATTAAAAAGCATTTCATGGGAAATAAATGAATTTGGCAACTATATAAGATAAATATTTACAGTTATATTGATTGTAACACAATTTATAAGTTAATAAGTTTTGCCAGTTACTTTCATTCTCGATTCTAATAAAGATTAGGAAAAAAGCTTTGTCGAGAAAACGGGACATTGTTATAGGAAAAATGTCGGGAAGGGCAAAATACGGAAATGTTTTGTATAGAGTCATGTCAATGAAAGTCAAGTTGGAGAGTTAAACATGTAACAAATATTTTTGTTTTAACGTCAGGTATAATAAAACAACAGATGAACATTCCTTGGATGTGATCAGCCCTAATCTTAGAAATTTCTTAAGAAAACGTCATTGTGTGTGTGTGTGTGTGTGGAAACAGGAAACGAAAACATAACCAACGAAAAAAATTAAACGTTATATCCGAGGTGGTTTCTTTTCATCGATATTGTAAATTAACATTATTCTCTTGGGGAATAAGTCCGGACTAACGTTATAGCCGAGGTGTTGTTGCAACCGAGGTCGTTATTACAGATTTCGACTGTTTTTATTCATTTTCCACAGTTACCTTTTTTTAAAAGAAGATACTCTCATGTGTGAAAAGTTATAAACGACACTGACCCAGAGAGAAACAAACGTTATTCCGAAATATTCACGTTATTTTCATTCCATTGAGATCTCAAATGTTCTAAATCCCAATCACATTTCATATATACACGTGAACAACAAAAAAAAACGGGAATGGAATTCACAGACAAATAATGTATTTATTCATAAAACAGCTCCGGTTTTTTCTTTGTATTTTTATTGTTTTTATTGTAGTTCAAAGTATTTCGGGAAAAAACTAACTCATGAATTTGAATTTAATGGTTTTATGTAGATGGTTTTCTTTTTCCGGTTTTCTTGGTCTTTATTCTGTTGTTATGTTGAAAGAACGGGAAGAAAATGGCGTATCCCGAAATGATTTCTACATTAATGCACTGGTTGCTCTCGGGAAAACTTCGAATATGTAAATTAAGTTGAAGCATGAATCGCTTGTTCGTGCACCTTTTTTTTTCTTTGTTCATATCCCGGAGAAATGTTTTTGAATAGAAGAAGAAATATATATATATATATATATATACGTGGGGGGGGGGAGAAGACAATTGTGGGAGAAAAATGAATTTTTAGGATTTTTCAAGGAGATTCGTATGAATCCCTGGATTTTTCATTTACATTTTTTGTTGGAATTTTGCTTTTTTTACGTACGACATACATGCTCAACCTATGACCGACGGGTCAAATGTGGCCCTCGGAGTCATCTGATGAGGCCCGAGACCTTGAACCTGATTTTGTAAAAGCGAACTAAGCAGCAAATTTCCAGATAACTAAAGTGGCCCGCAGTGCAGTTCCATATCACTTAAGTCACTCACAGTGCAGTTCCACATTACTTAAATCACTCACAGTGCAGCTACACATCACTTAAGCCACTCACAGTGCAGCTCCACATCACTCAAGTCACTCACAGTGCAGTTCCACATCACTTAAGTCACTCACAGTGCAGCTCCACATCACTCAAGTAGCCCGTGGCACTTGTCCAGGTCCTTGAGTGACCTGCGACACAGTTCCAGATCCTTGAGTGACCTGCGACACAGTTCCAGATCCTTGAGTGACCTGCGACACAGTTCCAGATCCTTGAGTGACCTGCGACACAGTTCCAGAGCACTTGAATAGCCCGCGTCACCGTTACAGACCTGTTCCAGTGTCTCGCATCATATACTCCAGATCCTTGGCACATTTTCAGAGCTCTAAAGTGGCACGCAGCACATTCTTAGATCTTAGATCGAGAGTCACTCGATAAGATCAGACACATCCTGCCTCACATCTTATGCAGATTTTAAGGTGTTCCCTAGGGATGGTTACATCTAACGTTTATTATTTGACTGACCGATAAGACCAGATACATGCAGCTGATGCAGTTCTCCCTCCAACATCTTGACAAAATATGTCAGGCGGTAGAAGTTCATAGGACTACCAAGGGTCCTTATCTTGAGTTACCAGCAGCATATATTTACAGATCACTTTAGTGACCAGCAGATTTACAGATCACCGCAATGGCGGTCGGCTGAAGTTGGTTTCCTGTGTTTCCCAACTTCGAGGCGTAAATACGAGCCGATCTCCCCATTAAAAAGTCTCGCCACAGAGAGCAACAGGCCTACAACAATAAATTATTCAATCATTACACTTCACTCATAATTAGAAAAACTGGTGGCGGATGGCAGCATTACACAGAAACAAACTTCACGTCAGGTTTCACTACACGTACATGCACATTCCCGCATGTACCAATTCGTTAGAGGTTCCGCAGAGAAATATGTACGAGGTGCGCGTGTGGTTTAGTAGTAGTAGCCCTGCCCATACGTTGAGGCGGCGCTGCTCACAAGGACTGAAGGTAGCTACCAAAACCGCAGCAATAGGCCGCTCCACCCCGAAATGTGAGAAAATTACTGACATACAGGGTGGCCCACAAATTCTTGACTATTTCAAAAATTCATAAAAATTGAAGGAATCTGCGCCTTGAATGCGGTTTGCAAAAAAGTTATCCTTATGAAAAAGGTTTTTTTTTGTTTTCTTTTTTCCATAGAAGAAATATCATTCAAATATTTGTCGATAGAGGTCACTGCACAATAGCAAATCACTGGAAATATGCAAATTAGTCCCCAAAAAATGATGAACAGTTCATTTATGAATTTTCGCAGGTGCTCACATGGGAGATGTATTCATTATGATGTTGACGTTGGTGGGTAAAGTACTCATTATTGGTGAAGTCCCTCAGCACCTCCTGGAGATAGAAGTGCCTCTGCAGTTGTTTGCCATAAACGTCCTTCACACTACCTAGCAAGTTTGGCGCATTTTGAAACACGGTATCCTATTTCGTTTCTTCTTATTTTGGTGAGAAATCTTCCTGATTGACTCACAAATACCGCCTAGTGATTGGATGTGGGGCATAGAAATCGCCAATTCTGAGCCCGATCATTTCTTTTCCTCACAACGACGATACTGGCACGAGCAAGGAATTTTCCCCCCCTGAATATTCTGAGGGAAAATGGGCTGCTTGCTGACGTCACAAGTAGACTGCGGAGGCCTACTCTAGTAGGTGCCGAGTTACTTCACCTAAACCATGAACGATTCTAGTTGAAAATTTAAGTAAGCTTCCTTGAAGAAATCGGGAAAAATGATACAGTTTTATAACTAAAGTTGGGAAAAACAAACTTTTTCGGGAAAATATGATTATGTTCTCATACGTGTCATGCCAACGAGAATCGAGTTGGAGTGTCAAACATGTATTTTTTTTCAGCACTAGGCATCAACAGAGCAGAGCTCGAATTCTTGAAATTTCTAGTGAAAACGCCATAAACACGGAAGTAAAAGTGATAAAAAACGTGTCGTTATATCCGAGGTCGTCGCAATTTTATCAATGTTAAAATTCCTGAACATTATTCTCTATGAGAATCACAGTCCGGACTGGCAATAATTGACGTAGTAGCTGAGTTGTAACAATCGAGTTCAACTGCATTTAAAGTCGTTATAGTTAACCTGGTTTAGTCCTGTCACGATCAATTAAGATCACAAAACGATTGCTGAGCAATGAGGTTTTCAACAGAGTTTATTATACCAACGTCATAAGCAAAGTTCCTGAACATTATTCTCTATGGAAATCAGCCCGGACCGACAATTAGTGACATTACAGCTGAGTTGTCGTTATAACCGAGTTTGACTGTATTTAAATTCGTTTTAGTTGGCCTGGTTTATTTCCATCACGATTCATCAAGACCACTAAACGATTGTTGAGCAATGAGTTTATTTCAGCAGAGGTTATTATTCAATATAAACAACAAGATGTGATGATGGTAGAAGTTGTCGAAGGCCGTGCTTCGTGACTGCCACGCAAATATCTCATTTAATTGAAAATCCTTCCCTACTCTCAGAGAGATCATTATGCTTGGCATGAATCCACTCTTAAAAGAGAGCGGTGAAAAAAATGAATTATGCAAATTTGTTGCCGAAAGACTCGCATTAATATTAGTTGCTGCCTGAGAATTTAAGTGCTACTTCCACGGAAGGATATTCCAGATGGCATTGCACGTACCTAAAAATCTCTCTCGTTTTCTTCTTAAAACAGTTTCAAATTTAAACATCGTGGAGAATTTTGTGCACAAGTGAACTTGTTTTTTTTTTTTGCACCTAACATTATAGTAACTTATTTTTAGAATTTGAAGTGGAGATTATATTAAAAACTGAATTTCCGTTTCCAAAATGTGTCACGGAGTTTCAAGGTTTTGAAAGAAAACCCTTCATTCCATACGTAGAAGGGTGAATACTTTTATTTCTTTTCCTTCTCCAAACGCAACATGTAATTCAGAAATTTGTTTTTAGAAGTCAAAATATTCTTCGAAATACTTTTGTAATGCTAGAATAAGAATATTTTTATATAATCCGTGCTTTTCGTGGGGCGTGGGGGCATTGTTCCCCCAGCGCGAAAGGTGAAGTCGACTGATCTAATGTATATATGAATTGTCATCATCATCATCATCATCATCGTGGGGGCCCCCCCCCCCCAGACTTCAAAGTCTATATCCGCCAATGGTGCTTCTGAGAGCATTGTTGAAGAACCCGTGCTGGTGAGAGTACTGTTGAAGAATTTATTTTGTCGGGAGAGCATTGTTTAAGAAATTGTTGAAAGCATTGTTTAAGAAACCGTGCTGTTGAGAGAATTGTTCCAAAAATCGTACTGTTGAGACAACTGTTCTAAGAACACGTTTCTTTGAGATCATTGCTCAAGAACCTACATTGTTGCGAGCATTGTTCAAGAACCTACATTGTTGCGAGCATTGTTCAAGAACCTACATTGTTGCGAGCATTGTTAATGAACCCGTGCTTTTGAGCGCATTGTTTAAGAACCCGTACTGTTGAGAGCATAGTTTTAGAATCCATGCTGATAAGAGCATTGTTTATCAATCCGTGTTGTTGAGAGCATTGTTCAAATAACCCACATTGTTGAGAGTATTGTTTAATAAGTCGTGTTGTTGAAAGTATTGTTTAATAAGTCGTGTTGTTGAAAGTATTGTTGATGAACCTGTGTTGTTGAAAGCATTGTTGATGAACCTGTGTTGTTGAAAGCATTGTTGATGAACCTGTGTTGTTGAAAGCATTGTTGATGAACCTGTGTTGTTGAAAGCATTGTTGATGAACCTGTGTTGTTAAAAGCATTGTTGATGAACCTGCGTTGTTGAAAGCATTTATTCCAAGTTCCTTTGATGTTGAAAGCATTTTTTAAAAGTTTCTTGATTTTTAGGACATTGAAAGTGTGGTTTTTATATTAACAGCATCATTGAAATTACTTTATGGAAAATCTGCTCGACATTTCCCTGTTATTAAAAATCTTTTTTGCCGTTGAAAGCATTGCCTTGAAATTCATCGATGGAGAGAGAATTTTCTTCTAAATTCCTTTAGAGAATTTCTTGAGAGAATTGTTTAGAATTCTTCGATTGATTGTTAAAAGAATTTACTATTAATTACATCATTGAGAAACTCAGTTTCTAAGGACAGTTCTAATAAACACTTTGCTTCTAAAAAAGTTACTTTAAAACCTCCATTGTTTATAACACCCAGAACAATCGTGGAAGCAAACTGTCAAAAGTCTTCATCTCGAAGCTTTTAAGATAATAAACAGAAACCCCGAAATTTTCAAACAGTCAATACCATTATTTATTGCATGCTGCAAAATAACATGCTTCAACATGGACGTAAAACAGCCACCATCAAGAAATACCGTCTTTAATACACTCCTCAAAGGGATATGAGACTTAATATCTCCAAAAGCCCTTGTGAGAAATCATTTGGAACTCACTTGGAGGTTGTTTCTTTTGCATCAAGGGTATTATTGCTGAGAAACCCAACTTTTTTTCCAAAGTCCATGACAAGATTTTTAGAACTTTCGTGGAAGCTGTTTTCTAATCGAAAGCCTCTACAGGTTGTTTCTTTTGCATCGAGAGTAGTATTGCTAGAAAACCGGACTTTCCAAAGTCCATATGACATGATGTTAAGAAATTTAGCGGGTATTCTTCAATCGAAAGTCCTTAGAGGTCGTTTCTTATGCATTAAGCGCATTATTTCTGAAAAACCTGACTTTCCAAAGTCCATGCGACAAGATTTTTTAGAAATTTAGCGGGGTTCTCCAATAGAAAGCCTCTATAGGTTGTTTCTTTTGCATTCAAAGTATTATTGCTGAAAAACCTGATTTTATATATGCAGATGAATAACCAAAACAGTGGCCTAGAGAGTGTGTAAGCAGGAAGTGATTTAACTGACCGATTTTCTAAAGAGCACGAAACTATGTTAGTGAATGGTCAAAAGAGTGGCGTAGAGTGTATGTAAGCTAAGCACATGAGTGACCTAGAGAGCGAGGAGCTACGTCAGTGAGTGACAAAAAAGAATTACGATGTGTAAGTAGATCTATAATTGGATTGTGTAAATTAGTAGATATGTAAGTATTTGAGTGAAAAAAAAATTCACGTGAGAGAGTGATCAAAAGAGTCACGTGAGAGAGTGACCAAAAGAGTGACCTACAGAGTAGTGACCTACAGAGTAGTGACCAAAAGAGTGACCTACAGAGTAGTGACCAAAAAGGTGACCTAGAGAATGACCAAAAGACTAACCTAGAAAGCGTAAAAGCAGGGAGTTACCAAAAGAGTGACTTGGGGGACGTGAAACTATGTAGAATTTGGAAAACTAAGGTATAAAACCAATGAAACTGTTTTAACCTAGAGAGCGAGGAACTACATCAGTGAGTGACGAAAAGAGTGACCTAGAATGTGTGCAAGCACGTATTTACCAAAAGAATGGTCTTAGAAAGCGACAGGCGGAAAGCCGAGGTGGCGTTGCCCCCACCACTCAGCTTTAGAAAAGACTATAGAAATGGATACAAACTAATATATACAGGTGTTCCATTAATAGACCGACAAACTCAGAGGGTTCTGTCAAACCCCGTTGAGAAGGTGAAAATCGCGAAAAACGCATGCAGACTGTGAGTCCAGAGGAGACGAAAGGTGGATGTCAATTGATAGCTGAATGCGATCGTGGGTTCGCTCACCATATCTGACGTAAGTAGCGTCACGAAACGCATGCGTACTTGCTGCCCGAATGCCTGAATGGAGCAACGTACCTTGTTTTTCTGCAACACGTCCTCCCGGAATTTATGCAAAGTGTGCCGGCCGCAGTGCAGCGAGGCACGTGGTTCATGCATGATGGTGCCCCTGCACATTTTTCCCGCGAGGTGCGTAACCACCTCTATGTTACATACCCAAGGAGGTGGATTGGACGCGCGGGACCCGTTGCTTGACTTTTTCCTACGGGGTAACCTTAAACCACTCGTTTAAACGACGCCTGTGGACACCGGAGGATCTCATAGCACGGATTGTCATCTTCGAGCGCGTCCGGCAATCGTTTTTACGTCGTTGCAAACAGTGCAATGACGTCAGCGGCCACCACTTCCAACAACTCTTGTAATAATTAATCAAATAAATCGTTTTGTAGTTATTATTGTACTTTTTGTCCAGCGTGACGTCGAAACATGCACGCGTTTTTTCGCGATTTTCACCCTTTCAACGTGGTTTGAGACACTATGTTTCACTGCAATTTTCGTTTCTCTTGCGGTTTGTCGGTCCATTTACAGAACACCCGGTATATATTGAGAACATGTACTTTGCCCCTCCCCCCTCGATAAAGTTGAAATGACGGCCCTGGAAAAGAGTAGGTCACGTAGAGAGTGCGTAAGCGAGTTAGAGTTACCAAAAGAGTGACGTAGAGAGTGTGAGAACACGGGAGTGACTAAAAAAAATTCAGTTAGTTATCAAAAGAGTACGTATAGCAGGGCCGTTATTTCAACTTTTTCTGGGGGGGGGGGGCAAAGAGCATGTACTAAAGTTACGCATATATATACCATTTGTAGTGTATTTTCAAAAGTTGGGGGGGGGGGCACGCCCGCCCCCCCCTGCCCCCCTAAATGACGGTCCTGACGTAGAGAGTGTGAGCGCATGGGAGTGACCAAAAAGAATTTAGTTGGAATTACCAAAAGAGTGACCTAGAGAGCGTGAGAACACGGGAGTGACCAAAAAGAATTGGAAAGGGCGGCAGAATTTTCATACAACGAACAGGCAACAAAGCCATGAATCCACCTCTGCTTTTTGTTCCAGCCGAAATGAGTGGCAGGCCAGTGAGCCTACCATTCCACTATGCTCTAAGAAATGCAATCACAAACATGTGTCGTATAACTTCTCTTACACGTACACAAACATTCTCACTTCCGTATCTTTTGTCATTTACGGCCGCAAAATTCCAAAGAGTGATGATCAGATACGATTCCATTTCCCGTAGGGGATCCACGCCCATTCCGGGGAACGAGCCCATTAATTTGTGCCAAGGAAATCGAAGTGATTCTCTGTGAATCTTTCGCAAGGGGATTTCGTCTGTCCAAGCATTAGTCACGGACATTCGATTCCGTCCTCTCTTGGACATTTGCATACGACGCGGAAGGCATTAAACTACAAAGACCCGCTAAACCACACGATGTCGTGCTGATAATTTATATCGGGGTGGTTTGATTAATCGCTCGCAGCTGTACATGATGATTAGCAACAGGTATCCCCCCAAGTCTGCGCAGTGCCTAAAATCATTACGAGCGGGTGTTTTTGAATCCGTTACGGAATGAACGTGGGAGGATCCGAAAGCCCTGGCGGCTCAACGTAGAATTAATTTCTTACCTTTAATACAATCTTCTGGAGAGTGCGGCCCACTTCATTGATATGAAAACGTGTCGCGGGATAATTAAGTAAATTATCTGGAACAGCGCGGCAGGTTACTTGAGTGATAAATAAATGAGCGGGTTGAATGATCAGGAACTGTGCCTCAAATCACTTGAATGATCCGGAACTGTGCCGCGGGACACTTGAGTGTGCTGCAGGTCATTCAAGTCATCTGTAAGTATGCCACAAATCACACGAATGACTTGAGAATGCACCGCGGGTAATTCAAATGATCTGAAAAAGCAACGCGGGTCACTCAAGTGATCTGAGAGTGCAAGGCGGGTAACTTAAGTGATGTGGAACTTTAGTTCTCTAGAATTGTGCCGCGGTCCATTTAAGTGTTCTGGAACTGCGCCGCAGGCCACTTAAATGATCTTGAATTTTGCCGTGGGCCACTTAAATGATCTGGAACTGTTCCGCGGATCACTTTATTGATCTAGAAATGTAGCGCAGGTCACTTAAGTTCTCCGGAGCTGTGTCGCGGTTCAATTTGGGTGCTCTAGACCTGTGCTCAGGTTACTCAAATGATCTATAAATATGCCGCAGGTAAATCAGTTCAGATGGGAATGCATAGCAGGCCACTTTTAAATTATTTGGAACTGTGTTGCAAGCCACTTAAAAATGGTCTGGAACTATGCCGCGGGTCCCTTAAGTGATCTAGAAATGTTCCGCGGGCCGCTCCAGTGATGTGGAACTGCACCGCGGGTTACATGAGCCATCGGTACATGTTCCATTTTTATAAAATTATGTTTGAGGTCACCCGCCAGATCAGACGAATCCGAGAGCCACTTTTGGCCCGCGGGCCATGGGTTGGACACGTATGAGGTAAAGCTAACAGAAATGGCAAATATTGTCGGTTTCAGTTCTTATTCATAAAAGAGAACAAAGAAAAAAGTTCTTTCGTAAACGCAGCGGTAATATTTGGTGCTTTGGTACCTCTAAAAAGTCCTCCAAATGATCACAGGTTCCAGTCCCATAAAAACCTGGAATCGACGGAAAATATCGTAGATTCTAGACTTTTAGTGCCGAAAACCCTGTTTCGAGTGTTGCAAAAGTGAAATAAATGTCGCTTTTATCGATTCACGTGTTTCTTTTTCCGTGTCAATCCTGTGCATTCCGCGATACAAATAAAAAAGAAAAAGTATCGGAGTAGTTCTAGATACTCTGTTAGATACACGAAATATATCTGTCTTTATATAGCCTATATTTTTTCTGTACCCATTATGATACAGTGAGTGAGGAAAACGACCAGGAAATTGTGTTCGATGCGCGGAGATGATTGGATGGTTTTGTCCTTGAAGGGAGGTCACGTGGCGAGTCCCATGAACTCTCAATATTGATCGGTCATTGGTCGTCCTCGTGCGGAGGCCCTTACTACGCCATTATTCCATCTTCACGGTGACTTGAGAAAAGACGCGGAAAAATTTTCGTGCGAGGCGAGGGGTTCCGAATGTGATTCCCGTGAATAACATTTTTTTGAAATAACATGTCGGTGGTGACGGAGTGTTATCCGCTTGTTGATAGCACAGCTGAAAGCTTAAAAATCTGATTTCGTTTTCCAATCACCGGTGTCTGTCTGTTACTGGCGAATAATGTGATTGCCATTGAGCTGCGATCGGGTACGGCACTGTGTCAATTCGAACAAAAGTTCAGTTTCAAAGACCATTAACTAAATAAATATGGACTAATTTCTACGGAAAAAAGCGTTAAATATAAAGTGAAACGAGAGTTCTTTAGTCGTGAGAAGTTTAAAAATATAGTATGCAGTCGAGTTCTTCAGCCATGAAAAATCTAACAATCTAGTATGTGGCCGAGTTCTTCAGTCATGGTAGGTTCCAACAAACGGCATAGTTCTACCATCACGACAGGTTCTGAAACGCAGCAGAGATCTTCGATCATTAGAGGTTCTGGCAAACGGAAGAGTTCTTCAATAATGAGAGGTTTTTGAAATGCAGCAGAATGCTTCGATTATGAGAGGTTCTAGCAAACGACAGAGTGATTCAATAATGAGAGGTTCTAAAACGCAGAAGAGTTCTTTCATCATGAGAGATTTTTGAAATGCAGCAGAATGCTTCCATCATGAGAGGAACTAGCAAACGGCAAAGTTCTTCCAATACGAGAGGATCTAGCAAACGGCAAAGTTCTTCCATTACGAGAGGTTATAGCAAACGACAGAGTTTCTCAATCATGACAGGTTCTAGCAAACCTCAAAGTTCTTCGATCATTGGGGTTTCTAGCAAACGGCAGAGTTCTTCAATCATGAGAGGTTCTAGCCAAACGGCAGAGTACTTCGATCATGTGAAGTTCCAACATTAGGCAGCGTTTTCCCTTCTTCAGAAGTATTATCATTTGTAATATGCTCGTATTATTTTATGGATTGTAAAATAGTTTCTATCAAAAATTATGAAATTATTTCTGTCATTGATTTATAAATTATTTGTTTCACTAATTCTGCAATTATTTGTTTCAGTAATTCTAAAAATTTTCATCAATTCTGGAATCATTTCCTTCATTAATTCTGAGTTTTCAGTAAAATCTCTCTTTTGCGGACACCGGCGGGAAAAAAAAATTCGTCTGCAAAAGTGGGGATGACCGTTGATCAGGGGTTTGGAATGCATACTTTAATTATTCGTGGAGAAATTATTACTTGCCCTTAAAAGGGTTGGGGGGGGGGGGTAACCGCATCTGAGGGGTTTTACTGTATTTGTTTCATTTATTCTAGAATTATTTCTCTCATCAATTCCGAGAAACTATTTCTTTCATTAATTATAGACTTAATCGTTTTTCCAATGTTTTCGACCATTTTCTGAAAATGATCGGTGGGTCACGACAAAAAGCTCCAAGGGCCAAATGTGACCCTCCCCACGGGCCACGCGTCAAAGATTCCTGCTGTACGGAAATAGAGTTCAGGCCACCAATTATTATGAGCATTATAGCCAAGTTGCCGACACAACCGAGGTCGTTATAATCGAGTTCGACTAATATAACACAAAAAATTTCGAAATGTGCATCCCCCGGAGCAGGATTTTCAGTGTTCCAGACCTGAATTAAAGACCTCAGGGAAGCATTAAACCCCCCCCCCCGCCCCCCTCGACAGAACGTTACCAAGAGTTTCAGCGCCATCCGAACCGACATACGTTCAAGAACGGTCCACGAAAGCTATAAGAAAGAAGAAAATGGTCGAATCTCTTTGCTTTTCCTTTCTTCTTATTTCGTGCCCCAAGTGGATTTCTTGGAAACAGACCGTTGGACCTGAATAAATGTCCGTTGTCTGGCCTCTGTTTGCCCTCGCATTTACCATTTATTCTTCTTTGTCCTTCTGGCTCTTCTTACATTGAATCAGATCCTGCAAGAAAAAGGAAGAAACTAAAGAAGTGAAGCAAAAAAAATGTAAGAAAAGAATGTGCTCTTGTTCTTAATTGCTTCCAAAGGCGCCTAATGGACACTTGGCATCTGAAATATCACTCTCTTTTTTTCCTGCTCTCAGCCAATGGATCAATAAGGTCGATCTCGGAGACTTTATTCGAGACAATTAGAAACGCAAGTTTTTACTGAGCGACCATTAACGAGTCTCACTTATCACCGGATCACCTTTTCGACACGAGAACGTGACTCGAGCATTTTAGGGGAACGGGAATGTTTGAGTTCTCCCCCCCGGAAAGATATTATCATTTGACGTTTTTAAATACACGGGTTGATAATTTAGAGCAATTTAGACACAGATCTTTCTAACACAATATAGTACCGTCTTCATACGAGTCAATTAGATTCGTACGAGTATTGCCGGTATCTTGTGGGTAACGTTCGATGTGCGCATCCAGCAGAAATCTGCTGACATTGCAGTATTCCACTTGCCTTCGTATCGCTGTTTCCATTGCAGAGATATTTTCAAGTGAAAAATCGCTCCCCCGTATAAAAACCTTGGTTATAACGGCATTCGGTTGTCTCACGACACCTCTGCTATAACGATATTCAAGTGCCGGCCTGCGAACTGATTCCCATAGAAATTAATGCTAATGAACCTTGCTTATAACGTCAACGAAAACGCAACTCCCTCGGATATAACGTCAACGAAAACGCAACTCCCTCGGATATAACGATGCATTTTTTTTCGCCATTTTTGGGTCGTTTTTATGCTTTCCCCCCCCCCCCCCGATGAATTACTGGAAGAAAAGTCTGGAACACATGAAAGAGAAGTTCGCCTGTTGTTCTGTTTGATACATACAGTGAAAAAGAAAAACGGTACAATATTATTAGATGTTTAACACTGGGCGAGCTCATTGTTAAGTCTCCATCCATTCTGCATAGGAATATTGGTAGTGCTCTTATCTTTATGCTCTATTGGTAATCTCTCTAAACGTGTTAGGGGCCAAGTACATTTACTACTTCAGCAAATTTTAAGCTATTTTTGACTCCTTCTCAGCAAAATTAAGTATACATATAAGTTCTGGCCTCCCCACCTTCTACCACATATTGGAATCAGAGGCGTACGAAAGGGGGGAGGGAAGGGGTATGGGAGACTCGTGTCTCCCCCTTCCTCTCCCTGAGTCGATCAAAAATTTATTTTTAAACAGAAAAATATTTTTTATAACACCTGTGAAATACCTTGTGAGCCCCTCAACCCCTTTCGTGTCTCCTGCAAAGGTCGATCCCACGAACGCCCCCTGATTGGGATTGCCCTTCAAGAACATACATAGTGAGTCTGACCAACACTGTCTGACACCACTGTAGTAAAATAAATTTTGCTATGTATGCACGGGCATCATATGCATATGATTGTAGACTAGGCAGTCTATATTTTTAGCTTGTGTTTTCAGTTTCGAGCATTGACTAATGAAGTGGTATCTATAGGTAGGCCTACATAATATATAGTAAAGATGGAAAGTAAAGATGCCATTAAGAATGGTTCATACTTTCATAAAATTTTGCTGGTGACGTAATCATCATTCACCCCCCCCCCGTCATTAACAGCGAGCAAATCCGAAATCCCCTCCCCTATCGATGCTGACGTCCGCAGTCGACGCTCGTTATAACGACCCCACGTTATAGCGGCCATTTCATTACAATGACCAGTAGAATAAGTCCTAAATGTATTCATAGAATGACTATTATATATGTTTCAATTTCGATATAACGACCCTCCCAATATAGCATCCGTTTTCGACGGGACGAGTTGGGGGAAGTCGTCATACCGAGCGTCCACTGTATTTGAGTGGACCCCTTATTACCTCAAAAGTGGATGACGACCCGCTCTCTTTTATAGACACCCTAGCTAAGGCTGCAAATATAACAAAAACGAAATTTTTTTTTTGCAACAGACACAGAATGCCATTTCTCAGTACAATATAGTGGGTTGGATATGCAGCTGGCAAGCAATAGCGCAACCTGTGGAGAGTGCAACCTTCCCCGTCACGCACAATAAGTTTCCTTCGTGTTTATCATCGTAACTTACCAGAATAGACCAGAACAGAATTGAACGTCTTCGTCGGTTCCTAGCCTTTGTTTGTAGGCTGTCTTCCGACCTACACATTTCCTGGGATTGGCCTATGAAGGAAAAGACAAGTTTGTGCTTGCGTGTCAGAGTAGTGTAGTGAGTGTATGTTTAGAGAGAAATGTGTGAATTTCAATGTCAATCCAAGTGGGTAATTTACAGATCTTTGAATTCAGAGCACTCATCACTTACTATATTCTGAAGGAACATTTGTCATTAAAGGGGGGGGGGGGGGAGAGTAGCTGATGTTGTGTTACCCAAAAACCGAACGGATTATGTGACATAATTGACAGATGCTAATCAGAGATTTATGTTTACATAGCACGAGTAATTTTTTTTAAAATATCATTCATTTTCATTAAATACTACGATAATTATACACTTTTCATGGTCGCACTGGCTGTGAACACCTCTCAGTAGTCAACCCTCTTATGGGTCGTTACTAAATTGCAGACCTCGCAATGCTTTACGTATACATTCATAACTATATAAGCAAGACAATGCCGTTAACATAATGAATATCAAAAATTGACTGTAATTTTCCAAAAACAACAAAACTATAATAATTGCAATATACAACTTTGATCACAATCCACAAATGTCCACAGAATAAAAATATAAGTGCTGTATGTTATAAGTTTGCGAAAAGAGGAATAAACGAGAATGTATGCGAATATACATTTATATGCGGTTAACATGAGTATACATGGGAATAAATGCGATTGCATATTCAAATAAATTCTGGTTACCATATTTCAACAGAGTACTGAAGATAGTAAATATATATAACACACACACACACACATATACAGGGTGATTATAAACAAACTATCCCGACATATGGGCCCGTAACTATCATACCATTCACAGAAACTGAATGAAATTTTGGCATAAGGTATTTTGAGGTATGCGCTCAAGAATGATATGGAAAACAGCAGTGTCACTCTAACAGTTGCGGTTACAGTGAGAAAAATTCGAAAATATCAAATGGCAACACCAAGTTTTTTGTATTGGAATGCGATCTCCATACTGAAAAACACTAAATAGCGTTGGAATGGCACCTGTAGCACGAAAATCCCCGGAGCTAGGCAAGGAAAAAGGACTTTGCCGTGCCCCAGAGCATTAATGTTCGTTTCATTCGTCACACCGTTTCTTCGGCTGAGATCCCAGGCTGATTAGTCCTCCACAAGGTCATGTGGAAAACACAATAAAATGCTTTATTTTATGCTGCTTCTCTGTCCTTATTGGTTGTCCTCACTTTTAGCCTATCTACCGCCTGTGATTTTCATGCTACAGTTGCCGTTCGAACGCTATTTAGGGTTTTTCACAATGGAGATCACATTCCAATACAAAAAACTTGGTGTTGCCATTTGATATTTTCGAAATTTTCTCACTATAACCGTAACTGTTAGAATGACACTGTTGTTTTCCATATCATTCTTGAGTGCATACCTCAAAATACCTTATGCCAAAATTTCATTCAGTTTCTGTGAGTGGTATGATAGTTAGGGGCCCATATGTCGGGATAGTTTTTTTATAATCACCCCGTATATATGTATATATATACATGGCGCTATATCGTAGTACAATATTTTGTTGCCTTTGTAGACTGTCCATGTTTCTTCTACTGGCGTATGCCCTCACTGGAGCAGCATATGTCGTCAAAATGGGTCTGATGATGATCTTAAACAAGATGGACCTTGTTCTGAAGTGAGTCTTGCTTGAGGGAACGTGATTCGTGAAAGCATTCCTACAGATTGTGATGCTTTATTTCTTACATAGGTTACTTTCTGGGGGAGGGGCCGGCTTTAGAAAATACACTAGAAAGGACACATGTATATATATTGAGTACATGTTCTTTCCCCCCCCCCCTCCGGGAAAAAGTTTAAATGACGGCCCTGAGCCATCGGTTACACCAGTGTTTCTTAACCTTTTTCAGCTCATGGCCCCCATGGATCAGATTTTTTTCTCAGGGGCCCCCCCGTCCTATCCAGGGCCCCCCCCCTCTACCGTCATCCAAGAGTGAGATACTTTCTATTTTTTTATTATGAATGCAATTTTAATAAATCAGGACAATCTCTAGAATCCTGGCTAGGCGCGGATTCAAATGATGGATTATCATCTTCCAGGAGTTTAATTATATGGTGAAAAAGGGTCTGTGTAAAATATGAGACGATCCAATGAGCATGCACGATAAGTCGACTCTCCCAACACATCAACCGTTGCTCTGGCGGCCCTCCGTACTTAGCTGGAAGTAACAGCTTACATACGAAAATCATAGTACCAGATCCCATATAGTGCAGTCCTCCTCACTCCATTATAGACATGAAGACCCGGGTCATGTCCACATAGACTCAAGGGTTAAGATACCCCTAGTTCTATGGACGGATCTGATGAATTCTGAAAGTAGTAATATTTTTCCACCATGTTTCACTTTTAAAGCTTTTCTCTTCACAGCTCTCTATGACTCCCTTCACCGCCTGTCGTAGATCACCTTTCTTCTGATTTTCTCCCGTGGCCCCCCTAGAATATCCCAGGACCGCAAGGGGGCCATATGGCCCCAGGTTGAGAAACACTGGGTTACACCATAGTCTCCCAAACTTTCTGTTCCATCGCCCCCTTCATCAGAAATTTTTTCCTCTCATCGCCCCCCAAGTCAAGTAAACCCATAGGATCCTATGTTAAATCAGTTGGTTCAATCGCCCCCTTGGACCATTCCATCGCCCACCAGGGGCGATATTGCCCACTTTGAGAAACACTGGGTTACACTGAGGGTGGGCTAATATCCACTTGCACCTTCTTCATCCAAAGCTATATAGCATCCAAAAGATTAAACTCCTGAAATGTTCTTCTATAGCAAGGGCGTTTGTTCAACCTTTAGCAGAGTGCGGGTCACTTCATGTATTTGAAAACGTTCCGCGAGCTACTTAATTTAATGATCTGAAAATGCAACGCACGTTACTAAGGTGATCTTTAAATGTGCCGCGGGTCACATAAATGATCCGTAAATGGCCCGGGTGTGGCTAACATACTCTGGAACTGCGCCATTGGGATCTGTGAATGTGCTGCAAGTCACTCGAGTGATCTTGGAATATGGCACGGGCCACTCGAGTAATCTAGGAATATGACACGGGCCACTCCAGTGATGCGGAACTGCATCGCGGGTCACTTAAGTAATCTGGATATTGTGCCGATAAGTTCATTTTTACAAAATTATGTTCCATGTCGCGGGCCATGGGTTGAGCACCAAAGCGATGGGGCTCAACCTTCAAGAGATTGCGACCCACTTCATTTGTTTTAAAATCTGTCGCGGACCACTTCAGTTATCTGAAACATCACCGTAGGACACCTACGTGATCTGTAGATATGACGCGGGTGACACATAAGTGATGTGGACCTGTACCGAGGGCCAATTAAAAGCTCCGAAATTGGGCCGCAGTTCACTTAATCGAACTGTAAATGGGTCGTGGATCTCTTGATTGATCTGTAAATAGGACATGGGTCACTTAAGCGATCTGTAAATAGGACATGGGTCACTTAAGCGATCTGTAAATACACCACCAGCTGCGTGAGTGATCTGGAGCTGTGCCGCTGGCAACTTGATTGATGTGGAACTGCAGCAAGGAAATGCTCTGTTTTAACTGTGTCGCGGTTTACTCAAGTGATCTGCGGACTCTCTTTCTTTCTTTGAAACCGAGCACAACTCTCCGGTCCTAGGCAATTTACTGCCTAGTGAGTTGTGCCGGAAATGTGTGTTGGTGTGTGTGTGTGCATCTAACAGTCTAAGTGCGTATCTAGCGTTGTGTCTGATTTTTTTTTTTCAGTGCTGTCATCTATATTTCAAATTAGGCCGCGGGCCGCTTAAGGGATTTGGAAATGTGTCGATTAGTTTGTTTTTACAAAATCATGGTTGAGATCGCAGGCCATAGGGGTCATTCAAGTATTACGTCAGCATCGAGGGGGGGTTTCGGATTCGCTGACTTTTGATGACGGGGGGGAGGGGGGGTTGAAGGTTGCTTACGTCATCAACTACCCTTTTTTGAAGATATGAAATATTCTAAGCTGTTGACGAAATTTTGCTGACGGGGGGGGGGGGGTCAAAAATGGCTGAAAATATGCTTACGTAATACTTGAATGGCCCCATATCAAATGACTTCGAGGGCACCATAGGTTGAGCATGTATCTTTTAAAGCCTCTACTAGCCTATTGACGTATGGTGTACCTATCGTAGGAGTGACAAGTCACCTGCTTACTCTCGCGGTTCCCGGCAACGACTGAAAATCAAAAGCCTGGGGTAATCGACACTATTCCGAGCAGGAACTTGACACCGTGGCTGTCTGAGTACATTCTCTCGGAACAAAAGTCCTCGAAGAACCGAAATTGGACGACAATCTCAGACATTACCCCGAAAAGGAGGGATGGAAATTAATTTATCCCTTTCGTCCCCCTCCCCCAATATAATCTTCCAATGGTTGGCGTCCCTCTAACTTCAGGAAAAAGAAAAAAAAATACACTGTTTCTCCACCCTCTTCTTTCTACATTGGGATGGTCTCTCCATCCCCTCCACCAAGAATAGGGACAAGAAGTCATAATGGAAGTCGTTTCCACCCCATCCTTGTCGAGCCTTTTTCCCTCCTTATCAAGTTTCATCCTTTGGTAGCAGGAAGGGTGGTTCGATCTGGTGTCTTAATTCGACTGACGCCAGCCAAAGGGTCGCCAGGAGGATCCGGATCATCCAGTGTAGGGTCGTCTTCGGCAGCAAAAAAATGGGAAAGGGAAGTGATTCCTATGTGTGCGTGTGTGTGCCGTTTACCCTTCGTCGCTTATTATATACAAAGACTCACATACACAAAGGCGCAGTCGGGGTTGGATCTAGAGGAAAACTTGGCATTTTTTGAAATCCCGAGATCTGGCATTTTTTCCGCCGTGTTTTTCTGGGGTGAAAGTTCGGCCATTCGTGATCCATAAGTCCCGTTTACACGGGAAATAGACATCCCGGTATTCGTCACTCGGGAACAGGAGAAAACGCAAAGGAGTTAAACCAGAAATCCTACCAAATAAGATGGTATAAATCCTCCCCCCAGTTTCCAAGCAGGTTAATATTCACCCCCCTCCCCATTCTTCCGCAATCTGCCCATAGATTCCTATCTAGGAGGCTGAACTTTATTCTGATTGAGGCTTTCTGACAGAAAGATCTGAACTAGTATTCTGATGGTGATTCCAAGTCCACACTAGAAGAGAGTGAGGTTTCTTCAATATTGCAGAATTTGCGTGTATTTTACGATACACACCCAGGAGTCCCACTGTGGCACGGCACGGAAACATAAATTGTATGGAGAATGGGACGAGATAAGATACCGCACAATGATTTATGACAATAAATATGTATGTTAAGAGGTGTGTGTGTGTCTAAGCCCCTCTTTCATTTTGACCTGTGGCCCCCGATGCTGTTGAGACGACAGTAGGGACTAACTTTATTTTAGATAAATATTCGAAAATTTGTTAAAGTTCCATGTGGAACCATTTCATTATCATCAAGGGTTCCGCGAGAAATTTTACGTTGGAAACCCCCTGCTCTAGGCTCTTTTGCAAAGAGTTTTCAATCTTCAGCAGAGTGTGGACCACTTCATTGGTTTGAAAATGTGTCGCCGACAACTCAATTAAGTGATTTGGAACAGCGCCGCAGGTTACTTAAGTGATCTGTGATTGCGCCGCGTGGTCACTGAAGTGATCTGGGAATGCGCCACAGGCTACTTTGGTGATCTGGAACTGTGTCGCCACTTGAATTATCTGGGAATATGCCCCGGTTCACTCAAGTGATGCGGAACTGCACCGCGAGTCACGTTGCGGCTCACTTAAGTGATCTGAATATGTGCCGCGGACAGCTTGAGTGATCTGGAACTGTGTCGATGGTCAAGTGCCCGGAAAATTATTCTGCGGTGATCTGTAAATATGCCGTGGGGTCACTTAATTGATCTGGAACTGTGGTGCGGGTTAATTAAACTATTTGGGAATGTACCGCTGGGGTACTTTTGTGATCTAAAACTGTGCCGTTACTCGATCTGGAAATATGTCACGTCACATTCAATCGGAGCAGGGGGTGCTCGAGCACCTTAAACGTTTTTTATCATGCGGCAGAGCACCCCAAGAATTATTTGAAAAAATAAATGTATCCTACGTAAAACTGAAATCAAGTCAAGCACCCACGAGATCTAAAACACTTCCGCCACCCCTGAACTGCACTGTGGGCCACTCAAGTGATCTCTTAATGTGCCGTGTGTTACTGGAATGCCTTGAAACGGTGTCGTAGTTATATGCCACGAGTCGCTCTTAGTGATCTGGGAACTCTGGAGTGAATCACCCAAGTGATTGATGGAACTATGCCGCGTGTCACTTAAATGATATGGGAAGGAACCGTGCTGCCACTCAAATGATACGCGAATATGTTAGGCACACTCTCAAGTGATGTGGGAACACTCCACCGCGGGTGATCTGGAGGGGTATGCAGCTTACTTCATTTTTTACAAAATTAGGTCTGAGGTCACGAAGCACATCAAATGATTCTGATGGCCACATTAAGCCCCGCATGCTCAACTCGTAGCCCGCGGGGCCTAATAATGTGCCTATATACGCTCTTTTGCATCTTATATCTAAACCATCCTCTAGGTCTAGGTCATAGTTTTCCAACCTTCTTTCTCGTCCCATCGCCCCCTTCTTCAGTAAATTTTTCCCCCATCGCCCCCCCAACGCAATCTAACCCCAAGGATCCTGTGTTGCACCCGTAGCTTCTACCGCCCCCCCCCGGAACTTTCTATCGCCCCCAAGGGGGCGTTAACGCCCACGTTGGGAATCACTGCTCTAAAACGGGATGAACTCAATTGAACTCATCGAACAGATTCACTCGAAGTCCATAATCCCGCGTAATTAGCTGGTGAATCGATCGTTCATTCCGGGACAAATCCTTGAGAAAAATAGGATTTGGAATAATCCTGAAATTATATCCGCGTGGATTAAGTCCCAACGTCTTGTGTGGCTTGATTGAAATGAGACAGCAGTCTGTGTGTGTGGACGGATTAGTTGCAATACTGAGACTCTAGCTCAAGCCACTATCAAGTGTTTCAACACAAAGTACGTATCTACCAGAGCCGTAGCCAGAAATTTATTTCGGAAGGAAGGTGGGGGGACCAAAATCACATAAAATTGGCTGAACCAATGTTATTCCTTCCCATAAATTTGTGAACAGCTTGAAAATTCATAAAAATTGAAGGATTTGAGTAAAAGAGCAATTTTCATGGGGGCAGAAAAAAAAATTAGTTCGAATTTTCGTCGATATAAGGCACTACAAGAAAGTAAATCAAATAATTCTGGACCTGAACCCTTCTGCGATCTCTTCTGTGTCCGAAACGTTTGTACAGCTTCAGCCGGCGATTCATGGTTTAGGTGAATTAACTCAGCACCTCCTAGAGATAGAAGGCCTCCGCAGTCTACTTGTGACGTCAGCAAGTTCAGCCCATTTTCCCTCAGAATATTCGGGGGAAAAAAATTCCCTGCTCGTGGATCGATCACTAAATGATATGGGAAGGAACCGTGCTGCCACTCAAATGATACGCGAATATGTTAGGCACACTCTCAAGTGATGTGGGAACACTGCACCGCGGGTGATCTGGAGGGGTATGCAGCTTACTTCATTTCCACATCCAATCACTATGCGGTATTTGTGAGTCAATCAGGAGGATTTCACGACAAAATAAGAAGAAACGAAATAGGATGCTGCGTTTTAAAATATGGCAACTTGCTAGGTAGTCTTAATGACGTTTATGGGAAACAGTGCGCAGGCCTTTTATCTCTAGGAGGTGCTGAGTGACTTCACCAATAATGAGTACTTTACCCACCAACGTCAACATCATAATGAGAACCTCTCTCTCATGTAAGCACCAGCGAAAATTCATAAATGAACTGTTCATAATTTTTTGGGGACTCTAATTTGCATATTTCCAGTGATTTGCTATTGTGCAGTGCCCTCTATCGACAAAAATTTGAATGATATTTCTTCTATGGAAAAAAGGAAACAAAAAAAAAACCTTTTTCATAAGGATAACTTTTTCGCAAACCGCATTCAAATGCGCAGATTCCTTCAATTTTTATGAATTTTTGAAGTAGTTACGAATTTGTGGCCCACCCTGTATATCAGTAATTTTCTCACATTTCGGGTTGGAGCGGCCTATTGCTGCGGTTTTGGTAGCTACCTTCAGTCCTTGTGAGCAGCGCCGCCTCAACGTATGGGCAGGGCTGCAACCAGATACTTTGTCAGTCGAGGCAAGCACGCATTTTGGCGCCCCCGTGTGATGTAGATGGAGCAATCAAAGGTTAAATTCGGAGCGCCCTCTAGTCCAGCAGCACCCGGGTCACCAGAGATTCACCTATTTTAGAAATTAAAAAAAGCCTTTTAAAATAAACCTTCCTGTGATAGGATCAACAGTTCCTTCATTTCACGCTAGAGGCGCCGTGTGTCTAAATTTTTCTCCAAAAGCATTGTTGCTTAGCGACCGATGTGGTAAATGAACGTAATCCAGCAACAATGCTCTCTTGATGACCTTGATCAAGGTCAGCGTTCAACATTATCATGATATGGCCTTGAAGTCAATCTCTATTGCACGCAACACAATTTTTTCCGAAATTTCCCACGCGCAACAATCATTTCTCTCCAACAATTGCAACAATTTCCGAAACAATGATTTTATTTTCTTTTTTGAGACATAAAATGTACATGGATACAGGATTAAACAGCTATATCTTTAGAGCGGAAACACACAGAGCAACAAAATCAAAGTTGAATGCAATAAACTAAACATGCTTTATTAGATAAGCATCATTTTTACGCCCCCTAGCGATAAATTTAAGAACTTTTTCAACTTCAGACTAATCACATAATAGTGCAGTCATTAAATATTATATGTGATATCTATAAGGCATTAAAAATGTAATCGGTGAGATGTTCTTAGCATAAAAGGGATCTAGAAGTCTGAAAACATGGTCATCGTGGTCATAATTTGAACTACTCTTAGAGCAGAGGTTTTTAAGCTTTTTCAGCCGTTACCCATTTGATTGTGTTTGTTTTTCGAAATTAGTGAAACAGTGACGCAACAAGTGCATTTATAACAAAACTGTAAGGGGATTTGTGTGACCCATCCGGAAGCCTGCGTGACCCGCCGTACTCAAGAATCCCTAGCTGTTAATGGAGTTGTACGGCCCATCCAGGAAGCCCCTGCGAATCAGGTTTGGATCGCGACCCACAGCTCAAGATTCCTTCTGGCTGTTTGTGGATTCCAGCTTCCCATCTCGGAAGAACCGGAGACTCAAGTTTTCTTGCGACCCATAGCTCAAGAATCCCTAGCTATTAATGGAGTTGCACTACCCATCTTGGAAGCCCCTGCGAATGAGGTTTGGATCACCAGTAGATTGAGAACCCCCTGCCCCCCGAGGGAACGGGTTACAGGGAACCCTTTCTATATAAATCAGCGTTTCCCATTTGGGGGTACTTGACCCCCACTAGGGTTCCACGGCCCAATTATAAAAGTATAAAAAAGAAAAATTGATGCCAAGTTGCAAAACACATATTAATAAATTACTCAAAATGAGAAGTTTAAATTAGATTTTCGTTCGCAAGAACCGCTGCGACGTTGTTAGACTGCAGTAGTATTATTGTTATGATTAGACAAAAATTGTGCTTGAGTGACATCTTTCAATAGGAGCATGGTATGTAGATGGCATTGCTATCGCATCACATTTATTAGTACTGGATAGAATGTCCTTCACACTATTCGTAAAAATTCTTGCTGATAGATGGCTGTAGTTTCTGCTGCTGTAAATGGAGGGTACATGGCAGACATCCAGATTTCCGACGGGTCCACGACTGAAAATATTTGGAAACCGTTGCTTTATAAAGCATTGAAAAAGTAGCCAGTAAAATATGTCTTAGCATAAAAGGGATTTAGAAACCTGAAAAAGCACGGTCATAATCAAAACTGCCATAAGAGGGAACAGGTCCCTCCCCCCCCCCCTTCTGAGGGGGCCCAAACTCACAATATTAGTAGTAAAATTGATATAATATATCAATATATTTTCGTTATAATCGAAGTAGCTGTGTCTAAACAATGAAAGTGTTCAAAAATAGTCATTGTTGCATAGGCCCGTAACTAGGCTGGGGCAACCAGGACACTGGTTGTTGGGGCCCCAGGCCCCAAACCCTTGAGGACGGCCCCACAAAATAATGTACACTTATTTTGCATAATAATAGCCCTTTCTAAGGGGGCGGAGTCCAAGATAAGGGGTCTTCCCCTGGGTTCCGACAATGCACTCTACTGCCCTGCAAACGAATTGGTGAAAATTATTCATCTCACAAGGGTCGGGAGATGGACAATTATTTTCACTCCGGGCTCGCGTCTGGTAAGGGCGGCCCTGCCAAGGCCTTGGTTCTGAGCAAGAGTTTTTCAATGACCTAGTCCTTCGGTTTCTAGATTACTCTTTTGGTTACTCGCATACTTTCACATCCCTAAATCACTTTTTTCGTCGATCACCGACCTAGTCCTTCCTTCTTCATTCAATTCACTCAATTACCTGGTCCTTCGCTCTCTAAGTGACTTTTTTGGTCACTCACTGGCCTGCTCTCTTCCTTTCTAGGCCACTCTTATGCTCACTATGTTTTTCTTTTGATCACTCACATGTTTCCAAACTCTCTAGGTCACTCGTTTCATCACACATTGACCTAGCCCCTCGACAGAGGGTTTTGATTTTAATCTTGTGCAGGAGCGGCTTTTAAGCCATGCGACCGCACGGAAAGCCACCCAAATCCAAGTTTAAAGGGTAAAAGCTTCGTCGAGATAGAAAAAAAAAAATGCAGTCGGGGGCGCCAAAAATAGGTCCCTCGTGGGTAGAAGTTTTTTCCTCCGACCCCTACTACACACACACACACACGCGCGTGTGGGCTAGAAAAATTTTGCCACCCTTCGTCCATTGTACTAATTTCTTGACCACTCATTAATGAAAATTACCGCCCTTGGCTATAGCCGCCTAAGAGCCCTCCTGTAAATACGCGTACTCATGCGTTAAATATGGTGGCCCCCTCATCTGTCATTCAAATACAACATACGCCCCCCCCCCCAAGGGCGGGAGCTGACGGGGCCTGATGACTTGGGATTATATATATTCTGATAATTTTTTTTTTCACTCTATAAATTCATTACAGGAAGGGCCCCTGAAGAATTTGGCTTGGGGCTCACGAAAGATCCCAGCCTAGGGACCGTGATGCAGGTTGCATGCAGGGGACATACATGTTCAAAACTCGTGTGTTATTTCAATCAATCATACAGCCAGACGCATGGGAATCATCCATACCCGCGACACCACTCCACAAATAACACTGTTCTTGTAGCTTGTTTCGTCGACTGTGACAAATGCTGCGTGTACTCGGACGTGTACAGTGTACACGTGTGTTCACTGTGTCCCGAAATAGTAATACGCCGCAGCTAGCTTCCAGATGGACGTAATCGATCCAACACGTGCTGCTTATCTCCACCCCCCACCCCCCTACCTCTCCGTTGTGGTACCTAAATCTGGCGACAGATCAATCCAACATGGCGCCACCCCCACATACACACGAGAGCTTAGGCAGCCATTTTTTATGTGTTGGGGGGGGGGGGGAAGAAAAGAAACGGGGGGAAAAAATACATGGATTTTCCCGGATTTGACTTCCCAGCGTTTCAAAAACTATGGACCTGAATATTAAAAGCCTATTTCGATGCCATTTGTTGATCGGAATGACCATTGTGTTGATAGACTCCTCGGATGTGGAGTGAATATAGATGAGGCATTCGATCGGGCCTGTTAAGGCCTTAAGGGAGCTATTGGCTAACAGTTTAGAACGTGTGATTAGATGGGGCTTTACGCAGGAGCGTATTAACGGGGAGAGGGGAATTAGCGGGCTATAATAGCCCAGGGTGGAAAGTTCGGAGGGCCTGCAAATTTGTTGAATGAGTGGGTCAAGGAAATTCGCAGAAAGAAGTGAAGAACGGCAAAATATGCGCTGCGGGTGAAACAATAAATCTATATCTGCCGAGGTCCGCGGCAGTCGGGAATAACATTAAAAACTTGGGGCACCCCTTCCTTGAATACAAAACGCAGTTTACGACAACAAAAATCACATCAATAAAGTTCTGTTCGATTAATCATCGATATATGAAACTTGTTATTGATACTTAGAGCACAGATACTTGAAACCAGGCCTTACAGTTGGCAACGAAACACGTAAACTGTCCTCAAGATCTTGACAGATGGCAGCACTACACACTGGCACAAACTTCGTTAGATTCACAACATATACATGCACATCGCGGCATGTACCAATTCGTTAGAGATTCGGGCGCGGTAGCCCAGGTCGATAAGATACTCACCTAAAGTACCAAAGGATGTTTAGAGGTGTCGCGAGTTCGATACCCGGTTCGTCCTTGTCAGGAAACTTTCCCGACACAGGGGTGCAACAGAAACGGCGACATGACCACAGAGAAAGATTGCTACCACAGGGAGTCCCCCCCCCCCCCCATCGAGGGATTAGCGCACCAACCTCTCGATGAGTATAAAAAACAAGCCTGCCGTTCGAAATCGGCAATAAATTGTAGGTTCCGGTCTAAAATTAGCCCTCGTGTGCAGAAAATGACAGTGGTGAGACTCAAATGATCAAATGAGATACCCGGGAGCAAAAATGGATATAAGAGAAATAAAGAACACATTGCAAATTTCACATAATCTTGAATAACTCCTGACATATGACAGATGTAATCATGAAAGTAGCGTAGAGGTATAGCAATATGAGTACGCGCCAAATGATAAGAAAGGTTAGAACGCCACCTGGCGGAAAATTTAGAAACTTTCTGTGTTATCTTGAAATTTGAGAAAGATATAGATAAAAAATTCCAACAACCGGGTCGCTAAAAGGCAGTTAGTAAAACATAAACATACTTAGTTATGAATAATGTGTATGAAGACATTGAAAAAAAATTAGTGTTACCTAAGACACTACTCGGTGTTTTGCGACTTATTCATGAGTCAGTCGTAAAAATGATCAAAATGATCGTTAGAGATTCCGTAGAGGAATGCGTACAAGATGTATTGTACGATTGAGTAGTAGTAGTAGTAGTCTATGTCTTGCTTTGTATTTTATTGTCGCCATAGCAGAGATAGATATGATGTTGATAAAGACAAAAGTGCGTTAATTGCTTTCTTCGTTAGATTTTCCTCTCTCAGTCCAAGCCAAAAAAGCAGCCACCGACGCCTCACTTTTTTGGTGAACTTGCCTTTGAGTGTGGAATCAGCGCAAAGATCGATAAATTCATCTCGTTCGCAAGCAGTGAAATCTATTTCCTCAGCACTGTCTGCGAAATCAAATGGTGACGCAACCCAGTCGAGATTTTCAGTGGAAAGAGATGGAAAGTACATATCTGTTGCATCTCGCAAGGTGTTGGCAAATGAGGTCTTTGAGCTTATCCGAAGGTGATGTCACTCTCCGCTGTTACTTCGACAAGGTTTTAAGGTTTCGACAACTGTGGGGCTGATGCGAAGATAAACCCAAGAAAGAAAATTCGACTGGCCTTGAGTGGGAAGTTAGTGTGCGGTGAAGTAGGTGGCGACTTATGCGATGAGTCTGTTATGCATGAGAGCAATTAATTCGATATGAAAAACGTTAAGACCTTAAGTGGACTGTCATATGTTGTTTATTTACTTGCATAATATCTCGCGGCACCCCCTTAGCCGATATCGCGGCACCCTTGGGTGCCGGGGCACACCGGCTGGGAAATACTGTCTTAGAGAGATCTAAATGAAGTGGACTAAATCAATGGGTGGCCTAGAGAACAGGGCCGTCTTAAATGCATCATGGGGGGTCCCGGGCAAAGAGATTTTTCTGAGCGCCCCCCCCCCCTTCCCCCTAGAAATGCTTGCTTACAAATTTCCCTGCTTAATCTCGAAAACCTTGAACAGATTTCATTATCGTGAGGCACTCTGCCATGCCCGGGTAGGCCCATGTGTTTAGACGGCACTGCTAGAGAATTTGCAAGCGTGTAAAAGGACCAAAAGGTTGACATAGAGAGCGAGGAGGCCATTCGGTGAGCCACCATAAGAGTGATCTGAAGAGTTTGCAAGCATGTGAGTGACCGAAACAGTATGCAAGCATGTTAATGACCAAAAGAGTGACCCACAGATCATGAAATCGGTCGGTCAAAAGAGTGACTTAGAAAGTTTGCAGGTATGTGAGTGATCAAGACAGCGTGCAAGCGCACGTGAGTGTACAAAAGAGTAAGAGGACTACGGACGTCCTCTTTTTTTTATGTCATTTCAAGCGTCCTCCTATGTTTTAGAAAATTTTCCCTTTTTGTCCTCCTTTTTTCAAGTTTCCAGAATTCCCCTTTTTTTCCCCGCCTGGGGAATTTTTTTCCACTCTGAGAAACATATGTCGCCATTAATATGAGAGTGTTTAATGTGGTTTTTTGTTCCGTCACACGATTTGACCAATCGCCATCAAGATTCCCAGAACAAAAGAATCCCAGTTACATCCAAGCATTCATTCTATAGCCAGAGCATATTCTAGACAGAGAATTTAACTTCCAACAGCCAATCTGTTTTGTTTGTTTCTCAATAGAGTGAGAATGGCTATATGGGATGGTGATGATGCCATTGTTGAGAGGGTATAAAAGAAAGAGACGTAACGCAATCAGTTGAAGAGTTCGGGCGGTTGGTTGGGAACTTTGTGGTTGGGTGCCGAGTAGAGTCGAAGTCTCTTTGGCCCCTCTTTCTTTTATTACAGGTACCTGCCATTTTAACGAAGTTAACTCCCAACAACTCTGCTTTAATTAACTTAACCCTGAAATAATTAATCAAATTAATCCTAAAGGACTAAAACAACCCCAAAACATTTTGCCAATATACAATCAACTCAAAAACATTTTGCCCTACTTACGATGGAGAGTCGTATTTTTACCAATATGTCCCGTTTTTGTTTTGTTTCCCTTCAAGTTCATTGTATTAAAATTACGTACAACCTAATCATTTGTCATACCAATCATTTTCTCAAGGATAACCGAATAAATAAAACGGCAATGCTCTCAATTAGACGAGTTTCTGGCAATTTTAAATGCTCAATTTTGACATATTTGAAATAAAATGGTTGAGAGATAAAGTTATGAAAATGGGTAGCTGCTGCTATCCGGAAGCGGCAAGGCTGTAACTAGGGCGGAGCAATATTACCCAAGACAGCAAATTTTAGAGTTAAACAACTAATTACCACAGTGAACGGAGCAGCAATATCACATCGTCCTTTCTCCCCCCCCCCCCCGGTTAAAAAATCGTAGTTACGATCCCGGTAGCTTATAAACAAACCCTACATTTCTAGCTATATTATAGGAACTTGACCGAAATGAGTGATGATTACGTCACTCAGTGAAATTTTTGCTGGTCATGTTTAACAATAGACATACTTAACTGTGCTCGAATCCGATATCAGCAGTTGGAATAATATAGAGCAGGACGCTCACGTGACGAAAGTTCGATTTACTCTCAAACTCGTTCGAGATTGTTCTTTGCCATCCTTCCAATATTTACTGTCATTTATTGATTCACTTTTTTCTGATTCAATCGAATGCGATTTCGGTGCATCAAGATGACAATAATAACGGCCCTGATATCATTTACTGATGCTCTGAAAAATGCTTTAATTTTCCGTTAATGAACTCCCCGAAATTCAGTTTCGCCAATAACTCCGGCCGTCGTGACATTTTGTTACCTTTCTTGCTCGTAGTAACCAATCACCGGCGTGCTAATGCCTCTAGTGTTGCTAAGAATATAAGGGACTGTGATCACGCATCCCGGTAAGTGATACTGAAGCTGAACAAAATTGTTCAAGATGAGAACTGCCATCTACTGATGATAGCAACACTTTTTTTTTTTATACATAATTTTACTACATAGAAAGCCGATATTGAACTTTTCTATCGGCAAACATTTTAGTCAATGCAAGATTTAGCTTATTATTTTGCATACTGCGGTTGTCGTCAAGGTGTCGGTGAAAAATAACACATATCTGAAAGTAGAGTTCCTTTATGTGTAATAAATAATATAAATATTAGGGCTTGTCCGATTAAACGATTAATCGATTATCGGATTGTTAATCGCAGTTAAAAATTTTAGTCGAGTTAATCACTCGATCAATCTGATTAAAATTCGACTAAAGTTACAGAAGTGTATAGTTTAGCTTGATTTATTTGACGAAAACAATTTTTGATGTCTTAAATTATGTTCCTATATATGCATAGCAATTTTCGCACACACAACACTTACACTCATACACTTTTTCACCTCATTTACAGACCACCGCGGCACATTTTTTGGAACACTTGAGTGATTTGCGGCATATTTACATTTGATTGACATGCGGCACATGAGTAACATCAAAGTAACGGCGCTGTTCCCGATCACTTGATTAAAGTGGCCCGAGACAAGGTTTTCTACTACTAAACCAGACACATGCACCTCGCCCATATTCCTCTACGAAACTTCTAACGAATTGGTACGAGCATATTGTACGTACATATTGGAATGTGTGTGTGCATATAGTGAACCTTGTTTCTGTGTAATGATTGTTATGTGTGGTGCTTCCATCTGCAATCAATTTTTTCTCAAATCATGGTGAATGAAGTGTAATGAACGAATAATTGTAACGTTGGGTAGGCCTGTTGCTCTCTGCGGCGAGACTTCTTAACGTGGAGCATTCGCTCCTCGAATTTGGGAACCGCAGAAAGCCAACTTCAGCAGACCACCACCGCGGCGACGGTGGGATTTGAAAAATTATAATTTTTGTTGCATTTTTTTGAAATAAATTGCACTGTCAAGCAGTTGAAAGAAAAACAATCACGGTGCAGATCATTACCACTGCATTTTATATGCCTTTTATATGCCTTATATGCCTTTTTTTCCCCTGAGAGTTTGAAATAGCAATAAATACTTCCAGAATTAATTTGTGAAACCAATTATTTTATAAAGATTGTTTTGTTTTCTGTGTCTGTCCCTACAGAGGCGGGAGGCCAGCGGGCTAAGGCCCGATGAAGGCCTCAGCGATGGACGGAACACCAGGGGAGGACAGCACAAGTCAAGCCAGCGACGAACAGCTAGTAACCCTGCAGATATACGTCCCAGAACTCGTCGTTCAGGTACGTTCTCGTGATTAATTTTTAATTAATATACAGGGTGTCCACTAATTTCGTAAAGAGTTTAAAAATTCAAGGAATTGGGGCACATTTTTGAATGCGGTTTGCGAGAAAGTTATTCTCACGAGGGGGGAGGGGTCTTTTTTTCATAGTAACGAAAAAAAATAGTAGCTCAAAATTTTGTCGATAGGGGGCGCTGCACGAAAGTAAATGACTGAAAATATGCAAATTAGAGTCCTATAAAATGCAGCTACACAAACCGTCGACTGAAGCTGTCAGAATGTTTCGGGCACAGCAGATAGTGAAAAAAGGTTCCGGTCCAGAATTCTGTGATTTGCTTCGTACAGCACCCTCTATTGCCAAAAATCTGAACTAAATGGTTTTCCTATACCAAAAGAAATCTCCATTCACGAGACTAAAATTCTTTGACACCCATTCAAATTCCTTGAATGTTTTATGAATTTTTAAACCATTTACGAATTTATGGGACACCCTGTAGATATAAATAGTGGAATTTAGAACCAATCAAAAGCGTTAATTTTTGTTTGTATCATCCACAGAAATGCATGAATTTCAACCGCGAGGAGTTGATCTGGGACGTCAAGAACCAAATTCTCGCAGCACTTCCTAAGGTGAGAGAATAATTACCAGGGTATTATATCGAAATTGAACGGCCCTTCAACTAGGAGAATTGTAAGGGGCGTTCTGATACATAAAATCTGAACTCAGGTGATGCGCTTGCCATTTTATTAAATTTACGAAAGAAATAGTAGGGAAAATTTTCTGATTGGTGGCGCCACCACTGCCCGACAAATCATTCTATACATGTATATGCCAAGAGGTTTCAACAGTGCGTCCACCAAAACAAACGCAACAGAGGTCTGAGTAATTTCAGTATACTCACTTTGTTCAGACCAATGTAGCGCCTGTCAGTATACTGACACTACTCAGACATATGTAGCACCCGTTCTGGTGGACGTATTCTATTGAAACTTGTTATATATACGCTATATGGACCATGGAAGAAAGGGAAATTCACTAAAAAAAGCAACACTTATTCACCTGGTGGTCAAAAATTGAACTAAATTTTTGATTGCATAACCTGAGAGTGATCCCAAGTTCTCATTAAGATATCCTGAAAATTTGGCTGTGTTCGGACGATTAATGTTTGAATGAAACCATTTTGAGTAAGTTAACTTTAATTATAATCATGTATATTAATGCAAAGGGCTGTCCACTGGTCAAAAAAAGGGGGTTAAGGAATACTGAGTTATACGACCGGTCCCTTTGGTATCTCTAGTATTTCGTGTCCGGTGACTTTTGGCAACATAGTGTACGTTTCGATGATTCATCCTCGATCATTTCAGGAGCTAAAGGAGGGATTCAACTATGGATTGTTCTGCCCACCGGTCAACGGGCGGGCAGGAAAGTTCCTGGATGAAGAGAGGCCTCTTATGGATTACCCCTTCACCGAGTCCACCACCTACGTCGAGGTGAGAAGAAGGGTTTGTTTCATTAATAATTACTGTACTCCTACCAAAAAACGGTATTGTTATCGGGGTGGGGGGGGAGGGGTACGATCAGAAATTACAGTTTCCCTTTCTTTGGTTTTTCAGTTGCGGTACAAGCGCAGGATATATAAGACGGCGATGGAGGAGAAACAACTCAAACAACTTCACAGCAGGGTACGTAAACCGCCTTGGTGGCGTGATATCATTGATTTTTAGACGGAGGGTTTGAACAGTATGTACACAGGATGCATCGTTACTCAAGTTAAAACACTTGAGTAACGATGCTTCTTCTAACGCCGGTTCCACACCAGCGGAGCTGCGCAGAATTCTGCAGCGCAAAAACCGGTTTTGGAGTGTGGCTACGCAAAATCGCAGGCGTTGTGCGATCAGCCACACCTCAAAACAGGCGCGGATTCAAGACGATGTGACGTTAGCGGCGAATTGTGTAAGTTCGTAGGATCGTCCCGTATTTTACGGGACTGGAAAAAAACATTTCCCATATTATTTGGCTCTTGGAAGGAGCGATCGTTCTCCTCTGAATGAAGGCAGACATCTTCAGCTGCGAATGGAGCGGGGGCAGCTAGGGGTTATGTCATGTGGTCCGCCAACTGGGAAACCTAATTTTGTAAAAATGAACTAATCAGCACATTTACAGATCGCTTACGTCAGATGTGAACAAATGTGACCTGTGGCACATTTTCGGTTCACTCATGTAGGCCGTGATTCATTCACAGATCGTTTATGTGACCCGCGACACATTTACCAGAACTCTTAAGGGGTTCTTAACACATTTTAGAGCACTTAAGTAACCCCCCAGTGCAGTTCTACATCACTCAAGTCACCCGCTGCATAATTACGGAGTGACGCGCGGCACAGTTCCAGAGCACTTAAGTGGCCCGCAATACATTTCTACAGCACCTGAACAGCCCGGACATATCTAAAGATCCACGGAACATTTAGAGATCACCGAAGTGGCTCTATAGAGGACGTATCAATAGGGGGAGTAGAGTGTTAGACACACGGGGGTGTCCATAAACTAAAGGAAGGTTTTTCTCGTTTTTGGCACACCGAGTAAGATGCCATTAAAAATATTTCATATTTTTATAAAGGGTGGTTGATGACGTCAGCACGGTTCAACCCCCTCGACCCCCCCGTCATCAAAAGTCAGCAAACCTGAAAAAAACCTCTCTTCCCCCCCCCCCATCGATGCTGACGTAATACTTGAATGATCCCCATATATAAGTGAGTTCCTTATACTAAAGCAATTATTAGCCATCGGGTTGATTTACCCTAACCCACGGATCTTTTGCCCGTGATTCATAAATCCAGCGGATTCTTTACTTCTTGCCCTCATTTACCAGAGGGCTCCTCGGTGGTCATGTACCCTCAAAGACGTTCTCAAGACGGTAAGAGTTGTGCAAAATAGTCGGATGAATGCTAAATCCTACTTTATCAGGCGCACATCAATACCCTCGGTTCTGTGCGACGCTCTGGATGAAGTTTGCAAATGTTACGACACTCCCGCCGTGATGCACATTTTGTAAACCACACTGTGTGTTTACGCTACACACACAGTGCATTTATCACGTGAAGTGGTGCACTGAGGTGGATGCGATCGAACACGTCGGTCCGTCGTACCCTCCTGCATCCAACGATCACATATCCGCATCACAGTTGTTTGGTTTCGTCCAACACGACTACCGATTTCCCTGAAAGATAATCCACAATCTCGGTAGGCCACTATCCTTCCTCTGTCGAACTCGGATACTTGATCAAAAGATGATCGCTGTTTTCTACGAGGCATAATTGATCGTTTTTTTGAAAAAACCACAAGAAAAACACAATTGCCGTACTTCAAATCGTCGAAATCTCCAAGCCTTAAATAGCGCTTTGAAGTGGCGCCACATGAGCGCGTGATGTGCTTCTGCGCTGAAATTCTAATCATTGGCATATCTCACCTCCGCTAGTGCATGTTGTAAATTTCATATTATTTGCATGCTTCCTTCAGGGTGTTGCATTTACGGTGGCCAGCAGTGTATATACATATGTTTTCGTTGTTTTGTTTTCCAGGCGAATCTGCGTCGGCTTCTTGACCACGTGCATAACAGTCACGTAGAAAAGATTACCAAGATGTGCTCAAGGGGTTTAGACCCCAACTTCCATTGTCCTGAGACTGGAGGTGAGACAACCATAACATTATCGTCATCATCATAATCTTTTATCAATTAAATAGATATTTACGTTTTAATTGAAACTTCATTATTGATCATATTATTTGAATCAGTGCTAATGTAAAGGGGGGGGGGGGGAATGCACTCCAGGACCTGGGGCCGAGCCCCCCTCCCAGTCTAGGAATTTTTCACGCCCTCCCCAAAATAGATACATATTATCAAATTTAACGCGTCACATGAACGACTCATTATCTGATAGTGACCTAATGATTACATTATACATGTTCATCCCATGGCCAACGAGCCGAATATGGCTCTCGAAGTCACCTGATGTGGCACATTTACAGATAACTTGAGTTACCCTCGGTACAGTTCCAGATCACACAAGTGACCCACGACACATTTAGAGATCATTCAAGTGACCCGTGGCATATTTACGGATCACTGAAGTGACCTATGGCACGGAGCCAGAACATTCAAGTGGCCTAAAGTGGAGCTCAACATCACCAAAGTGGCCCGTGGCGAATTTCTAGATCACTTAAATACACGATACAAACCGTGGTGCAGTTTAAAATGATTTGCGTGCCCCTCAGATCACTTAGGTGGCCCTGCGGCACATTTATAAATCACTCAAGTGGCCTGCGGCGCAGTTACAGATTATTCAAATGACCCGCGGCATAAAAACAAATCACTCAAGTGACCCGCGTCATATTTGAAGACCACTTTAGTAATTCGCGACACCGTTCCAGATCACTCAAGTAGTGGTACATTTACAGATCACTTGAGTAAGCTGCGGTGCTGATCGAGATCACTTAATTAAGTGGCACGCGGTACGTATTCATATCAATGAAATGTCCCGCACTCTCTTAAAGGCAACTACTACTCTGAACCAAACAAGCACCTCGTCCATATTCCTTTGCGGAATTTCTAACGAATTGGTACATGTTGGAATGTGTGTGTGTATGTGTAGTAAACCTGACGTGAAGTTTGTTTCTGTGTAATTGTTGTTGCGTGTAGTGCTTCCATCTGCCATCAATTTTTCTAACTATGAGTGAAATGCATTGATTGAATAATTGTATTGTTGTAGGTCTGTTGCTCTCTGTGTGGCAACAGGCCTACAATAATAGTGGGGACACGGTTGGCGCTGATCAATTGTAACTGGTAGCTATGGTTATCTCTTAAAGGCTGAGCACCCTTGTCCTAAGAGAATGGATGAAGTCGTGAAGTGTCCATTTTATGGCTTTATCCCATCGGAAATATTCAGGTTGATGGAAACATTTTCTCCCTCTTCCTCTAATTCCCCCTCCATTTTGCACGTTCATTTATTATAGATGGCGTGCCCTCGCGAATAAACACGATTTTGACACGGACGCGGTCAAGTAACACGATTCGTGTTTCCGCCAAAAAACGACGATTCGTCATCGTTGATGGGCGTTTTATTTATCCTGGCTTTTTTGATGTGCCGTCCTCTTCTTCCCTCTCGGTCGAACTTGACTGATATCTAAGCGCCCGATTTCCAAGCATCATTATGATGGGGGCTGCAGTTTTGCCGCCCTGCTCCCTTTTCTGTCTAATTCTCTTGCCCACTCATTTCCCAAATTCGCCGTCCTGTGTTATGACCTTCTTTCCCCCCCCCCTTCCCTCCTGTAAATACGCAAGTATCTTTTAGTCACTCTTTTGGTCACTCAAATGCTTAAGCACAATTTTGGTGACTGACATGCTTGCGTACTCTTGGTGACTCACATGCTTTCCTACTCTTTCGGTGATTCACGTGGTTGCACACTTTTTGGTCACTCATATGCTTGCCTACTCTTTCGGTGATTCACATGGTTGCACACTTTTTGGTCACTCGCATGCTTGCGTACTCTTGGTGATCCACATGCTTGCGTACTCTTGGTGATCCACATGCTTGCGTACTCTTGGTGATCCACATGCTTGCGTACTCTTGGTGATCCACATGCTTGCGTACTCTTGGTGATCCACATGCTTACGTACTCTTTTGGTCACTCGCATGCTTGCGTACTCTTTTGGTCACTCGCATGCTTGCGTACTCTTTTGGTCACTCGCAGGCTTGCGTACTCTTGGTGATCCACATGCTTACGTACTCTTTTGGTCACTCGCATGCTTGCGTACTCTTTTGGTCACTCGCAGGCTTGCGTACTCTTGGTGATCCACATGCTTGCGTACTCTTGGTGATCCACATGCTTACGTACTCTTTTGGTGACTCGTATGTTTGCGTACTCTTGGTGATCCACATGTTTGCGTACTCTTGGTGATCCACATGTTTGCGTACTCTTGGTGATCCACATGTTTGCGTACTCTTGGTGATCCACATGTTTGCGTACTCTTGGTGATCCACATGCTTACGTACTCTTGGTGATAGACATGCTTACGTACTCTTGGTGATACTCTTTTCGGCACTCACATGCTTGCATACTCTTTTGGTCACTCACATGCTTGTGTACTCTTTTGGTCACTCGCATGCTTGCGTACTCTTTCTGTCGCTCCCATTCTTGAGCCCGGGGTAGGTCACTCCTTTTTTCGCTCACTGATCGGATCCCTTGTTCTCTAGATCCCCCCCTCCCCTGCGTCACTGTTTTATGTAACCCCACATTCACGCACTCTTTACGTCTCGGTTTTGCTCTATCACTGACATGGTTCCTCGCTTTCTAGGTCACTCTTTTGCTCATTCACATACTTGCACACGTCCAGGTCACTCTTCTGCTCATCCTTCGCTTTCTGGACAAATGCAGATTTATGGTGGGCTGTATACAAATTTTGCCATCCTTCTCCCATTCAACTAATTTTCCGGACCACTCATTCTTCAAATTTCCCGCACTGGGGGCTGTAGCCTGCTAAGGTGCCCCCTCCCCGTAAATACGCCACTGCGCGGAGGTAGCGATGTGGATGGAAGCTTTTTTGGAATAGAGTCCACGGACTGTAAATTTCACAGCATTAACCAAATCTTTCCTTTTTTAATGTAATTGAAGCTGATTTTAACTGATTTGTTTCTTTCCCCCCCCCCCTTTCTGATTCAGAATCTCCCCTGACGCTGGCCACAGGTCTGAAGCACCCAGCGAAAGTGATTATGGCCTTGGTGAATGGTGGAGCTCATCTAGACTTCAGGACCAAAGATGGGTGCACTGTACTTCACAAGGCCGTCGAAAAAAACAACCTTGAAGCTCTCAGGGTAACTAATACTTTTCTCTTTCGACCGAAGTTTAAACATCCACAGCGGAGTAATCTACTACCACTTAAACTGATTACACATGAACCTCGCGCACATTCCTCTGTGGAATTTGTAATTATTCGGTACATGCCGAAGTGTGTTTTCTGATTGTATGTACGGTCATTAACAGGGCTGGACGAATCTCAGGTGCCATTTTGCCTTGGCGATTCAAATATCGGTATTGGTGTCTAAAATTTTCTTTGTGTAGTTACTAAATCGCAGACTGAGAGCTGCGACAGCCTAAAATGTTTGGAATTTATAGCAGCATATCTGCCCACTTTAAAGAGGGCCACTATGCCCTAAAAAAGTCAAAAGAAGCATTATTTTGGGCCTTCTGCTTCGGGTAAAAAAAAATTTTAGCACCCTAAAATTTCTTCTGGCACATAGAATTTATTGTTATTTGTCCAGCTCTGGGCAATAACGCATTTATGGTGTTACAGTTGTGCTTGTTTCGTGTTCTTGCTGGTGCTGCCACCTGTCTCCTGTATTTTGAAGTGAAGATGTTACCTGCTTGAATTTTGATGCTGAGTGTGCACCTGCTCTGTGCAGTAAGACTTTTTCAAATGGGAGACTGACTCGCACTCAAGCCCCGAAGTTAGAAACAGCAGAGAACTTTCTTCAGCCGACCCCCCTATTGTGCCGCCGATAGGGTTGCTCAGTTTCAAAAACTTGTTTCATCGCCCCCTCCGTCAAAATTTCTTTTCTCTCATCGGCCTACGGAATAACAGGATCCTATGTTATTCCCGTATTTTGTATCCCCCCCCCGTACCATTACATCATCCTTGGGGGCGATATTGCCCATTTTGGAAAACAATGCTTTAGTGGCTATCAATCGAAGTGAAGTTTAACCAATTCGCATCCATAAGTAGAATAACCTGTAGAATGGTTACTGTCTTTTCATTCACTATCGACAGGAGTTTAGCCAATTTGCATTCTTACGACGAACGGTACGTAGAATGTTAATGTTGTCCCTTAGTACCGTAGTGGATTATTCCTCTTACAAGTGGAATAGTCCGCAGTATGTTGACTATCCATAATGATGACAGGAGTAAGAAAACTAGGGATCCATTAGTATTTTGATCCATTAGTATTTTTTATATTCCATCCTAGTCGGAATCCATTCTGCAACGCTGTTTGGAATGGAGCCTGTCCCTTATCACCGTAATCGGAACGATCCGCAGAATTGTGACTGCCTATCATCACAGTACGCATAATAGACCACAAAATGTTGACTATCCTTTCAGTGCCCATCAACCGAAGTTTAGTCAACGTGCATCCTCAAGCGGAATATCCCGTAGAATGGTGACTATCCCCTAAGCACCGTAAACAGAATGGTCCGCAGAATGGTGACTGTACCTTATCACCGTAAGCGGAATGGTCTGCCGTCTTGTCTTTTTGAAATCTCGTCAATCCCCTCCACTCCCTCTAACTATATGTGTCTTTCTTCACAGACGCTGTTGGACTTGGGATCGTCTCCAAATTACAAAGACTCCAGGGGCTTAACCACACTATACTATTCCGTTTTGTATAATAGCGATCCCCAACTCACGGAGATGTTGCTGCATGACCACGCTATGATTGGAACGGCCGACCCTCACGGATGGCAGGAAGTTCATCAGGTACATCTCGTTCAGATATTTGTATGGTAATGTTTTGGCGCACGAAATATAAATACATAAATGGACTGGCGGTTTTTAAGAAGAGATATGGGGGAAACGCCTTGTGCTTTAATTCTGAGGGCAGACCACGAATTTTATTCAAGTCTCGTCCTTTTTTATTACTAAATAAAGCCTACAGATGACGCTGTTAGATATCAACAATTCCTGGGAAATTAAGAGATTATTGCATCTGGGTAGTTTCTGAAACCCATTACATATTCTCTTTGGTGATCAGGGCTGACATTTAGAGAATTTCATAATATATAATTTCCATATTACTCATTGTGAGTTACTGATGTCACAGCGCCCTCTGTCACCGAGATTTTGCGCCAACATCCGGGCTGCTTCGTAATTAAATTTTATGGTCTGTCTCTCGAATCTTCTACCGGAATAAATTTGTCAACGCATTTAATAATACAGTCGAATCCCATTATAACGAACTCAGAGACCGGAGAAATTACTTTGTTATTACGAAAATTTTTTTGTAAAGAAATTCCTTGTTTTCCGCATAGTTCCTGTGTAAACTTACCTGGGGAATTAGAAAAGTGTTCGTTAAAACGAGATTTTCACTATAATGGTATTCGTAAAAACGACTGTAATATAAATTTGTCGTACCGGTATCGACATATGCAGGGGCCGCTCTAAGAGGCGGCATCAGATCCGAGTTGAAAGGGCAAAAAAAACCTTTGGGACCCCGAAAAAAACGTTGTCAGAGGGCGCCAAAAATATGTCCCGCGAGGGTAGAGATTTTTTTTCGAGCTTAGGACTTGAGCACTTTTTTAAAAGCCTCCAGTACATCATGCACGTACTTCTCATTGACATTATACTATTTTTTTTTCTCAATACCAGGCTTGCAAGTACGGTTTGGTCCAGCACCTGGAGCACCTGTTGTTCTACGGTGCGGACATGAACGCTAGAAACGCGAGCGGGAACACGCCGTTGCACGTATGCGCGGTGAACGACCAGGAGAGTTGCGCCCGGGTGTTACTATTCCGCGGCGCAGACAAGAATGCCTTAAACTACGCCAACCAAAATCCTCACCAGGTAGCAGTGATAGCGGGAAACCTGAGACTAGCCGACATCATCAAAAACCACAAACCTGAAGATGTAGGTCAGTATCATTTTCTTTTACTAGTTAATAGGTTCCAAGTGAAAAATGCCCTTTTTTTTTAAACTCAAAAGTTTCAAATGGTGTGCTTTTGAATCTTCCCCAAACAGTGCCGTATAGAGAAACCCCTCGATATAATCCTCGGAGACGGACCAGTGCCGCGAATACCGGTGGAGGTGGAATGAGCCAAAATCATAGTGATCCTAGGTTGGAGTTGGCATCCGGTAAGCCACCATCCCCGTGTCCTTCGAACCACTCTCTGCCACACACGTCTTCCGGTTCCGACGGTGCGATTCAGAACTCTGCCAACGACGAGGATCATCATCACCACCACCACCATCACCAGGATGATGCAGGTGCGCCAATCACAACTGTTACAGGCAAGTACCGACTCCTCCCCCCATTCAGAATCTCAGAAATTGTTCAGAATCTTCCCATTGAGTATCGCGCATTAAAAATTTCTCGCCATTGATCTGTTTAGATTCCTCTGACGCGCACTTCGTCGGTGCTAACAGCAGCGGTACGGATTCGGACCCGTTCGATTCGGCCAAGTCAACACCTCTTCTGGAATGCGTCTGCATCTGCGTGGAGGAATACAACCCGTCTACGTCTGGGCACCTGCAGCTTTGTAAAGGAGACCTGGTGGAAGGTATTGATTCATCAGTCAATCGTCCTCAGATCCGCTTATGCAATGCACTTGTTATCTGGATCACTGGTACGCGTACCCCCCCTTCCCCTCCCCAGCCCACAAAAGTACGTGAAGGTCCTTTTAGGGTTATACGAAAAACCGGATAAGGGAGCGAAGTGAAAAAGAATAATAGAGAGGGGAAAAGATTCCTACTTATTTCTGAGGGTAAGCAAGTTTCTATGCATTGCTAGAAGTACGCAAACATCTCACGCATTTCTAAGATTACGAACATCTCCTACGCGTATCCAGTTATACTCATGCTTCCCACGCACAGATAGGGTAAAGCATACTTCTCCTATGTATTTCTAGAAGTACGCGCAAGCCTTCTACCCATTTATAGAGTACACAAGCTTACTAAGTACTTGTAGGAGGACGTATTTAAAGAAGTGATCACACTTCCCACACACATTTCTAGCGATACGCATCACGCATTTATTTTAGGAGAGAACGCACACTTCCCACGCATCTATTAGGAGTACGCGCATTTCCCCCACGTTTATTTGGTGCGCGCACACATCTCATACGCATTTTTAGCGGTGCGAAAACTTACGGCGCGTTTATACGAGTACGCACAATATTCACACTCATATCTGGCGGTACGCAAGTTTACCACGCATTTATAGGAGTGAGGCAAATATTACACTATAAAAATTTGATAAAAGATCTTTTACAAAACTTGAAAAAAAAAACAACCAATAAGATTATTGATTACATTCGCTCGAATGAAGCACATACGCATACAGGTTGCATTTTCAAGTTTTATAAAAGACCTTTTATCTAACTTTTATAATGTAATGCCGGTCTAAAAACACTCCTCACGCATTTCTAAGGCCGGGATTACACTATAAAATTTTGATAAATGTTCTTTTATAAAACTGGAAAAAAATTAATAAGCGCATCGGTTACATTTGAGCAGATGATCTTATTGGTTGAATTTTTCGAGTTTTATCACAAAGAGCTTTTACAAAACTTGAAAAATACAGCCAATAAGGTCACCGGTTTTATTGGTTAGATTTTTCAAGTTTTATAAAAGGGATTTTATCAAACTTTTACAGTGTAATACCGACCTTAGAAGTACGCACGCTTTTCCAACATGCCTTTATAGAGGCAGACAAGCTTTCTAAGCATTAATGGGAGCACAAACCTCCCAATAAATTCTGACGTATTAGGAGAACTCACACTCCTTCCCACAGATTTATAAGAATACGCAGCCCTCAAACACGCATTTCAAACGGTACTGTACGAATTTCTGTACGCATGCATACCACGCATTCATAGGAGTAAGAACACCTATTAGTGGGCTGACCATATTTCCTCAGGAGAAATACGGGATATTGAGATTCCGAATACGGGAAAATACGGGACATCGCCAATTATCGCCAAAAATGACGCCAAAACCGAACAAAGTTGTCAAATATTATTGAAATTACGGAAAAATCACACTGGCGGGAAATGAAGCGTTACTGCAAATTGCAGTGGATTAAAATGAGTTTCACGAAAAAAACGTTCACTAAGACAAATGTGGGAGATTAATATTCTCATTTATAGTTGTAATTATCATAATATAATTTATTAGTTGAAAAATAATTTCAATCTTTGACTTCAATAAAGAATAAAAATTCAAGTAGGCTTCGTGTAAAATACGGGAAAAACCGGGACACTTTTGCCAAAAAGTCGGGACAGCCAAAAATACAGAATACCGGGACTGTCCCGGGAAATACGGGACGTATGGTCACCCTACCTATTAGCACTACGCAAACGTCCGACACGCATTTCTAATGGCACGCAAGCCGTCTACGCATTTGAAAGGGTTACACAAGCCTATCGAGCGTTTTCTGAAGACGCTACTCGGTGGGAACCACTGATCTGGATGATGTCCAAACTCACATGTGGTTCTTTTTTTCTTTTCGCCCCTATGACCAACCTGATCAGTGCTAGCGGTCAGTGGCAGCGGGTACCTCGAAGGTCGTCGAAGAGATGGAGAGGAAGGTCTTTTCCCGGCCATATGCATCCAAGAGATGACCGTCAGATGTGCCGACACTTTGCCACCAACGGCCCGCTACGGTAGGAAGTGCCTTGGCGCCAGGAGTGGAGACATGCCCAGGAAATGGAGGATGTAAGTGCTTTTTTTTTACGCCATTGCAATATCGTATATTTTCGAATAATGCTAAATGTTAATGTCCATTATTATTATTTTGGGGTTTTTCAGGTTCGGTGAACCCAGAACTGTGATTCTTCACAAAGGCAAGAAGGGTTTTGGTTTCATTCTCAGAGGTGCGAAAGGTAAGCAACAATTTCACCAAGGTGGTGGAGACAAAAAAAATCCACCCTCACCCCAGCGATTAACAAACCATGATTTACGGAAAATTCACCGATAAGAAAGTTCACCAACAGAAAAATTACCTCTGGAAAAACTCAACGATAACAGTTCATCACCAGTGAGTGATCAAACAATTAAATGAATATGTGAGCGAGTGAGCGACTGAATAAGTTGGTGAATGAGCTAGCAAAAAAAAGCTGGGGACGGACCGAGTGAGAGTAACTTTTTGAGTGACAAGGAGAGTGGGTGAGTGAGTAATCGCATGAATGACTGAGGGAGTGAGCGATTGTGCGAGTCAAGTGAATGCCCGATTGACTGAGTGACCATATGAGTGACTCGATGAGCGAGTTATCGAGTGATTGAATGAGTGACCATAATGACTCACTCGGATGAGTGGAAATATGAGTGACTAAGTGGGTGAATGACAGAGTGAGTGGGTAAGTTACCGAGCGATTGACTGAGTGACCATATCAGTGACTCACTCAATGAGCTCATCTGCTCACTCACTCAGTTGACTCAATCGTCACTCACTCAATCGTCACTCACTCAATCGTCACTCACTCATTAGTTCACTCACCAACTCCCTGATTCACTTGCTCACTCACCTACTCCCCTTACTCGTCCACTCACTCACCCACTCTGTCACTTTGCTGATGAATAATATCTTTCGTCGGTGAATTTTTCTAGTTGTGATAGTGTATCTCGTTTTAATGAGCCTTCGGGTGCATAAAAATGACCGTAATTCAACAAAAATGATCATATGATTGTTTCTATTTCTGTCCCCAGCGACTAGTCCGTTGATGGAAAGGCAGCCGACAGAATTCTGGCCAAGCTTGCAGTACCTTGATGACGTAGACAAGGGAGGTGTGGCCGAGATGGCGGGTCTCAAAAAAGGAGATTTTCTCCTTGAGGTATGTAATACATCTAAATACAGGATAGCCCGCTCACTGAAGCCTCAATGAAACTTGGTCATCTTTTCTACCCAGTGTGGTTTTACGCCTCTGCTTTCTGATTCTGAAAGTCGGGTTACGGATTGCTTAAAAAAAAACTGGCATAATGGATTTAGGACGAATTGTATGAGGATTTAAATTTTTAAAATTTTGACAAGTTGGTGTACACATTCTAAATAAGCTTTGTATAATATCAACTCATCAAGTAAAATTCAACAAATTTAAGCTGTGATTTTGTTTAAAACCCGTTGATTTGTCAAAACAAGGTAAAAAACTTCAAGAATTTTCCCGCAGGTGGCGTTTTGGTTTGTATTATCGTATAGCGCATGGCCAATTTAGTATACCTAGATACTTCTTCCATCGCTCTATCTTCATCCATTCAAAAGTTATGACCACTTAAAAATCTGGCATACAGTGACATATGCGCAGCCTCTTGCAATCATTTCAATCTCTGAGAATCCTTTAGGGATGTCCGGGAGCAAAAAAGAACGAATATTTAAGAGAAATAAAGAGCGTTGCTAATTTCACATAATCTTGAATAACTCCTGACATATGACACATATAATCATGAAAGTAGCGTAAAGGTATAGCAATATCAGTACGCGCCAAATAATAAGAAAGGTTAGAACGCCACCTGGCGGAAAATTCAGGAACTTTCTGTGTTATCTTGAAATCTATAAGAAAGATATAGACAAAAAATTTCAGCAACCAGGTCGCTGAAAGGTAGTTAGTAAGACATAAACATAGTTATGAATAATGTGTATGAATACATTGAAAAATTAGTGTACCTAAGACACTACTCGGTGTTTTGCCGCTAATTCATGAGTCATTAAGCTGTCGTAAGTTGTTATTTTAAGTGCAGTATCATGTTCTATGCTGCAAAGCAAATGATTACGTACTACGTATAGTAATTCCATACCAGGCACACGCACAAGCTTACGAAGCCTATTTTTTTATTACATTGCGACAAAAAAGCAAGTCCCACAATTTCGTAAAAACTTCTTTTTTTACTGCCAAATCAAGTGAAACCTCGGTTGCAACGGATTTGGAGTTGCAAAAGCAGCGACCCATGGGCTAAATGACATTTTGAACAGTATATCACTTGAAGGGCTCCAAAATGCTTGCAGTAAGTGATACAAAAAAAAGCAGGAACATGGGAAAAAAATTCTTATATAGAAATATGTATTATTAAAAAATTCATTGATTTATTCCAAATTTTTACCACGCATATTTCATTGTGTGTGCTATCCTGTGTCAGTACAACATTTTACATATCTTCGATGCTTAATTTTTTATGACATGAATGTCGCTCTCCACTTGTTAATACAAGATATACAGAAGACTGGATGTTGTGAAGATGTTTGTTATTTGAGATGTTAATTTTTTAAGGAAGGAAAAAACTCATCTCTGCCTCTACCGGGAGTCGAACCCGGGTCCCTCGATTGTCGGGCGAGTCTTCTGTATATCTTGTATTAACAAGTGGAGAGCGACATTCATGTCATATATATAGCCATCTGGTGGCTCTTCGTCCATGAGCTATTAGCTGATCGGTTCACCATCCATTGCACGGTTCCGTTCGGCACATAAACGCTCTAGCGAAGGGAAATCTCTATCTCCTCTGTAGCTTAGTGTTCAGAGCACTCGTCCGGCAATCGAGGGACCCGGGTTCACGGCAGGTTTCACTACACGTACACGCACATTCCCGCATGTATCGATTCGTTGGGGGTTCCACGGGGGGGGGGGTGCATGTGTGGTGTAGCAGTAGTAGGTAGGGCCTCCAAAAAATGGCTCGGAGGTCCATGATGTTCTTAAGTCAGCCACCTCGTTGGGCGGGCAATTTGCCTGTTGTGGCGTTGTATTTGTATTTGAATCATATTTAATTCAATTACAGTGATTTCATTCCATTTCATCATGCCCCGCAAGCTGTTTTAAATGCATTTTCTTCTTAAATTTGTAAAAAATTAAGTATTGGAGATAAATAAAATTTTGTACTGGCACATAGGATAGCGATGTGGTAAAATTTTGGAATAAATCAATGGGTAAATAATATTTTTATATGAGAAAGTTTTTTACCGTGTTAAAACATAGGAGACCCCCCCTGAAATGAATAAATCTATTTCGTATTTGCCCTGTGCTTATTCAACCATATTGCGGTTTTTAAAAAAAAAATTCTGCCATTAAAGTGCCAATATTTCCATGAAGCACCAAGAAATCTCGAATCACACCATTTGGTGCTTCGTGGAGCACAATTTAGTTCTGATCCAAGCGGCGGTTCAGTAACCTGGTCTGTAGTATCTGTGTGTTTGCACATTGAAAAGGCTCGTGTTTTAGAGCTTTCTCAAGAAATTAAATCAAAAATTAAGTCAAAAATGTGCTTGGTTGGTGTATTTCAATCTGGTTCCATTAATTGAAATATTTCACGGCCCGATGCAACTACATTTCTCGAATGTTTCAGTATGGCTCAGTGTGGCAATCACTAAGTGTGGAAGTAATGTCACTGGGGCGCGCCAGCACCTTCAAAATACGGACGAATGGTTACCCTACAATGTCTAGTATATTTACTCATTTGGGCTGTTCATTACAGTTTATGGTGTCCTTGCAGATCAACGGGCAAGATGTCTCCCAGGCCTCTCACGAGCACGTGGTAGCTATAATCAGGCAATCAGGTGACCTAGTATCGATGACCGTGGTGACGGTGATGCAGCAACCGCAGTCATCCCTGCAACCCACTGATAAGTCACAGCTCCTCAATCGACAGTGCGCAACGTTGCCGCGCAAACTTTCGACCAAAAAAGGTGAGTTTCTCAAATAGTTGCTTTTCAGATATTGTGTGCGTCCTTACGTCCAGGACACCATATTGAAATGAATGGACGGTGACACCGGAAAATGGCAACCCCAACTTCAAAACTTTGGCATCTCGAAAAAAAACCCCTCATGAAAAAAAAATTGACGAATGTTTGTCAGACAGGCAGTAAAAGTTTCAGATAGTACCAAGTTGTTTTGAAGAAATTGATCTACGAGCTGTGTCAGAGAGAGATCTCAACGATAGGTGACAACGGTACTACCGTTTAACTTTCATACAGCCGTCAGGCGCAGGTTGATACGAGTAGTCGCCACTCCGTCCTTGATGGAGATACGGAGGGGGAAGGGGCTATAAAATCATCCACCCTAACCCTGGGATTCCACAAGAGACTTTCAGGGGTTCCGTAGTATCAAAATTGTATTTCCGCTGGTTTTAAGTTTGGTTTGTTTTGCACTACAAATATACAGTATCTATACAAGACAAATATTCAAGTTTCTGTTCGTGTCCCGTAGAGCAGTCTCGTAACCATCAAGGGCTCTGTGGAACAGTCACTTAACCATCAAGGATTCCAGATAACATTACCACCAAGAGTTCTGTGTAACAGTTACGTAGCTATCATTTATCTGGTGGAGTCGTATCCCCCTTCCACAACGTCTCCGTGGAACAATGTCATCTAGGGTTCCGCGGAATAGTCTCGTAACTCCCAAAGATTTCACTGAACAGTTACGTAACTATCAAGGATTTCAGGGAACAGAACCACCAAGGTCTCTGCGGAACACGCTCGTAGCTATCGAGGGTTCCGCTGAACAGTCTTCTAACTTTCAACGGTTTCGCTGAACAGTGTCGTAACCCTCAAGGGCTCTGTGGAATAGTCTAATAGTATTCGGGAGTTCCGTAACCAACAGTACGGAACTCCGGAAAAGCATCACCAAGGATTCCGTGGAATAATTTCATAACCATCAAGAGTTCCGCGGAAACTAAAACCTTGAACACGTCTGCTCTACTACCGTATAAGTGCCCCCCAATACAAACAAATCATCACACTGATTCATTCACATCACTGGTCTTACCCGTCGGTTTATCAAAAAATCCGAAAAATGCAGAGCTCACACTATGTACATTTTGAATTGTACTGGCATATCGCCATCTATCGATGAAGTTGTCAACTGAATTCAGGAAAGACTGAATTATAAAAATTTTACAGGCTGTCTAACAAAACATACAACAACAACAACCACAAAAAAAATCCCAAAACCGTTTTTGAGATACTGAACTCAGGGATTGGAGGGGGTGTTGCCCTTTTCCCGGAAACCCTGTATTATTACACCGTTGACCTGAAATTTTTCTCCCGCAGCTCCGCTTCCACCAAAGAGAGATCCGAAAACGACGCTATCTGTGGGGAGAGCAAGAGCTCGATCTATGGTGGCCGGACTCGCTGAAATAGGTGACTTGGACTTTATTTTCTTCTATATTGATCCGTTAGCATAAAACCGTTTAAACTCTGTGTGTTCATTGGCCATCTTGGAAACTGACCTTCTTTGACTCATCGCAGAAGTTCTGGACCACACCTTGAACGAATACGACTCGGAGGGGAGGTCCACGAAGAGCAGTTCCATCGAGAGCATACCGAACAAGCCGAGTGCCACTCCGGACAGCGCCCCGGCGATGGCGACTTCCATGACCGCCACGACCACGCCGACGTCGGCAGCGAGCACGCACTCGTCCACTGGCGGCGGCAGGAATAGGCCGGGCTCCAGACAGGTCAGTGCCACCGAGCTCGAAGACTTCTTCGCCAGGCACTCGAACAACGTGGACCACCTCCACTGCGGCCCCATCCGCAACAAGTACGCCACCATCGCGAGGATCCACAGGATGAAACGCTCAAAGAAGTCTTCCTTCAGTCATCCGATAAGGGACGACACCGACTTCAGGTGAGCAATGAATGAAGCGATGATTGAACAGAAGCGGATTTGTGAGTATTGCCACATATGGGCTGGCTACACAAAATTTGCCGCCCTTTTCCACATTACAGTCTAATTTTCTTGACCACGCATTCTTCAAATTTGCGTAACCGTGACATGCCTGCTTAGGCAAATAAATACGTGAATACGCCTGTAATACGCCTCTGTCTTTAAATCACTCTTTCGATCACCCTCATGCTTGCACACGTTCTTGGTCGTTGTTTTAGTAACTCTCATGCTTATACACCGTTTTGGTCACTCACATGTTGCAAATACTTTAGGACTGTTTTTTGGTCACTCCCTGACCTATACCCGTATTCTCTAGGACTCTAGGTCATTCTTTTGGCCACTTAGTGCTTACACAGTCTTTCGAGCACTCCAGTGCTTACACATTCTTTCGAGCACTCCAGTGCTTACACAGTCTTTCGAGCACTCCAGTGCTTACACAGTCTTTCGAGCACTCCAGTGCTTACACAGTCTTTCGAGCACTCCAGTGCTTACACAGTCTTTCGAGCACTCCAGTGCTTACACAGTCTTTCGAGCACTCCAGTGCTTACACAGTCTTTCGAGCACTCCAGTGCTTACACAGTCTTTCGAGCACTCCATTGCTTACAACACGCTTTGGAGCACTCCAATGCTTACAGTCTTTTGGGTCGTACAGTCAATGCTTATACACTCTCTAGGTCACACTTCTTTTACTTAACCACATGCTTGCACGCTATTTTGGTAACACAGATGCTTGCACGCTATTTTGGTAACACAGATGCTTGCACGCTATTTTGGTAACGCAGATGCTTGCACGCTATTTTGGTAACACAGATGCTTGCACGCTATTTTGGTAACACAGATGCTTGCAGACTGTTTACATTTCTCTTTTAGTCACTCACTGACCTGGTCCTTTGCTCTCTAGTTCACTTTTTTGTTCATTTACATGATTTCACACTGTTTTGGTCACTCACATGCTTGCAAACTATTTAGGTCACTCACTGACACTCCCACGCTCTGTAGTTCATTCACGTTCTTGAACCCTGTTTTGATCGCTCACGTGCTTGTAAGCTCTTTAGATCACTCACCGATGGTCCCTCGTTCGCTAGATCCCTCAATTACTTGCTTCCTCGCTTTACCGTAACTCCCTCACCTTACCTTGTCACCGGAAATTACCTTTCTTACCACCAGTGTGTGGACCATACAAATTTTTTCTGCACTTCTGCTTCTTTTCTTGAGCACTCATCCCTCAAATTTTCCGTCCCTCCGAACTTGTTGCCCTGAGTTATAACCCGCTTAACCCCACTGTAAATACGCTTCTGCTGGTAAATGAAAATTTCACTTTTTTTGTATATTTTCTAGACCACCCCTTGTGTGTGTACGAGTTAATATAAAACTTTTTTTTCCACCCAGGATTCCCAAGAACTACAGCAGTACGCCCGAACTGACTCAAGGTGATACAGAGTGGAACATGAACATGAATCGATTGGTGGACGCCAGAAAGAGAAGCCGCAGCGTAGGAGACCTCAATGTCTCTCACAGCAGGCACCACATGAGGAGAGCTCACATGATAGGAATGAATCATCACGGGCACAGGAAAGACAGGAACCTCCACAGGCAGCACTCGATCCCAGAGGCAGGAAGGACACATCACGGGTGAGACATCCACGTCCATAATTATCTTGAAAAGTTCTCATTTAATATCTGTATTAGAGTCGGGCATGTTGTGACCATGTATTGTTCTGTTTCCTTCAGTGAAAGCGGCAAGTCGAAAGAAAGGTGCTCGACCCCAGAACTGCAGAGGCCCATGATAATCAAACAGAATGGTTCAGGCATATACGCCGAGACTGTCCCCGTCGTGGTGAGAGATTCCGAGAAAAGCGTGCCGAGAGCGAGCTGTCCACCCCCCTCTTATCCGCCTCCGCCTCCTCCGGTGGGTCAAATGATCAAGGTGGATGTGTCCAGGGGTGAATACGCTAACGCCACTCTCGGTCGCCAGCACGCACAGCACGCCAAGTCCTCGGCCATCATGTCCAGCTTCAGACCTACGGACAGTGCCAAACTCTACGCTTCTCCGGACGCCGTGACGACCGTCGGCTACAAGAGGGACAACCTCCAGATGTGCGATGCGACCCTGCCGCGACAGATGGCGAAAGGAGCCAACCTGCGATCGCATTCGTTACCCCCGAAGATGCCGCAGAACGCCAAGGCACCGACGGAAGGCGGGGGGAGAAGCACCGGTTCGTTGGACACCGACTATAGCAGCGGAGATTCCACCACGGGTTATGCACCGACGTTCAAGCATCGGTCTCGAGACACCGCAGCCACGGATCAGGCCCATCCGCCCGACAAACGGGGGACCCTCAGGAAAGTCAAAGGCGCGAAACTATCTCGGGGTCCGAATGAATCTTCGAGTCCGAAAAACTACACGACACACGAGCACTTCATACAAGAACCAGAATACGACACCAGCGAGGAAGAGGAGACGAACTCGGCTCTCGAGAACAAAGGTGGACTGGTGACTTTCAAAGCAGTCGACAACAACCAGGTCGTCCAAAACGGGAAAACCCCACCGCAATCGGACAAGGAGGTGTCCAATGAGTCCTCGAAGACGAGACGAGGCAAGACGCAAGAGAAATCGAGGAAACTGTCAAAAGAAGACACCTTCAGACAGGATGGTGGTGGTGGTGGCAGAGAAGTCTCGAAGACAGAGACACCGGGAGCCGGGATAGTGTTATCGGAAGAAACAGGCGAAAAAATCTTCCTCAAATCTGAAAAAAATCGGGATGGCACGGGCACAGCTGAAACGCCAACAAACAACGGTAAAGATGGCAAAATGCAAAAGGTGCCACCAACTCCCCCACCGAAAAAGACTGAAGACACAGGGACGAAGAAAGCCGCCATCGAACTGCAGAGCGATCAGTTGGCGGACCAACTGAAGAAACTGTCGTCGGAGAACGTTTCGAAGAGCCCCAAGGAATCTGTCCCTTTCAAAGCGACCATCATCTTGAAACAGACGGAAGTCATCCAGAAGGACATCAAGGAGACGAGCAAACCGAAGGGCAAGGAACTCACTCATCAGCACAGTGCCCACGAGCTGATCCAGAATCTGGAAGCGAACCTGAAACCGAAAACCGAAGAGGAAGTCAAGACTCTCGTGCAGAAGATAAAGTCTCCTCCCCAGACCCTACAGAAACCCACCAAGACCGACAACACCTCTCCACCGAAGGAAAGCGCTTCAAACGACGCGGCAAATTCGCAGAAGGTCGCGCCAGCCGTACCGAAGAAACCCAGGGTCGATGATATAAAGGTTTTAGACGATTCGGGGAACGAGTCGTCTTCCCAAGAAACGACTACACGGAAGACCGTCGACATGAACTCAGGGTTCTCCGCCGAACAACAGGATGACGTGTCGCCAAGCGTCGAGATGTCTTCGCGTTCGGTGAAGGAGAACATCTACAACTTCGAGAAACAGAGCCAACAGGCATCGGTGAAAGCCAACTTCTCGCCAAGAAGGAAAAGCGACGTCATCAGAATAACTTTGGTCGGATCGCAGAATAAGAACTCGGACCAAGCTGAGAACTCTCAGATCATGGTGCAGACAATGAAAACTTCAAAATCTTGTCCAAAGACATTCGAGGACGAAGACACGGACATCAGCGACGCTGCTGCAATAACCGCCTTCTTGGCGTCGGAAGTTGAGAGTCAGGTCACCAGGTTCTCCGCGGAGACGCCCACCACCACTAGGGATTTCGAGGACTGGAAGAGACCCGGCGTTGCATCACCAGTGAGCATCCCACAACACCTGGAGAATGCCATCAAGAAACCTATCGATAATTCCGCCAAGACGATACCGATCTCCACTTCATCGGGTAGAAAACCCGAAGGCAGGGAAAACACCCTGAATCGCAGAGCCACCAGTTCGAATATAGACACGGAAACAGCGGAAACGCATTTCCCGGTGTCTGTAGCTGCTGGCAGGCAAGCCACTCCGAGAACGGTGCCGAATCTCTCGCAGCTTCCGCCAACGGATCTGGCCGTTACCCTCCTGCAAGCCGGTAGTGGAAAGTCTACGGGATTATTCACACACACTCAGCAAGTTTCAGCCGCTCAGCAGCAGCAGCAGCAGCAACAACAACAACAACTCCGCCAGCCCGTACCCCAAACAGGTGGACATATCATTGTTACACCAACGTCCCGCCCACCAATGTCCATAGCTGTCACCATGATACCTTCATCGTCCCATCAGACAAGCGTCTCTCACCAAGGGCCAACGGCTCACGTGTCAACGGGAATCTTATCTTACACCGTGAGGCCACCTATAACCAGCATACCACTGGTGGGGTTATCCCATCCCCCAACGGTACCTCCTCATTCCACGGCGTATAGCTCCACCAACGCTCCACACCACCACCACCAAGAGCACAGAAGGCACGATTCCGAGCAGCTCGTTGAAGTTCCCAGGGGCAAGGTCGGTCCGGACCATTCCCACCCGCATTATATCGAGTCGCCGTCACAACCGATGAAGGTACCCATGGGAGGACAGATGCCGATGCAGTCACGTCAGTTGGATCCGCGACTGATGAGGATGGTGCACCCTTCGGGTAAAATGCATCCATCGGAGACTCGAGAGGATGACGTGTGCCTGAGACTGTGCGAACAGGTTGACAAGAGCCTGCAACTGATCCGCTTGCAAGTGGATTCCCTGGGCATGGCCGCAGCCAATGAACCCGAGATACTGACAGAAGTGGTACCGCCGCCACCTGAATTCAACTTCGCACCACCGCAACAGGGCCGCCATATCAGCCACGGCCACCAGGTTCACCCGCAACACCAGCAGCCTCATCCTGCGTCATCGCAGGGTGCGGCAATCCATATAGCTCCACCACCCGAGTTCAGTGACGAGTCCCTGGCGAGACAGCGTCGGTCCCATAACCCGCAAAACATGATGAGACAAGCACCACCGCAACACATGATGGCCGCACGGCCCCCAAACACCATGGAAGCACCGATAAGTAGGCGGACTGTCCCACCCGAGATGGCAGGCTACCCATATCCAGATCACATATATAAAGGACATATCCAGCAAATGCCTCCAGATCACCGCAGCATGACACTACACCACCCACACCACCAACAACACCACCACCAACAGCAGCAGCAGCACCATCTACCCAACAACGTGACCTCGTCCCCGGTGAAAACGATGACGATGACACGAAGCGGATATCCGTCACACAGTCTTCCTCAGCACCAGACCAGGTACGACACCAACTGCAGTACCCTGCCTCATCCGGGAGCCAGGATGGTCATGCTACCGGGTCAGCCGCACCACCAGACCCAACAGCCCCCGATGCAGCAACAGCAGCAAATACCCCAACAGCACCAACAGCAACACCCGCACGTACAACAACAACAGCAACAACAACACCCCCACCAGAGACCATCCGAGCACCCGTTCTCTCCCGGACGCAGCGCCAGGGACGATCCCCAGATGCTCGCGAACATACCGCCGCCGCCGCAACCGCAGAAGGAGTTCCGACAGAAGCCCCTGCACCTCTGGAACATGAAGGACGTCTCCGATTGGCTGGAGAGTTTATTCTTACCCGAATACAAGATAACATTCGCCGAAGCTGGTATAAATGGCTCCAAACTCGCCAACATGGACAATAATGACCTCATGGGTCTCGGTGTCAAGCAAGCCGGACACAGACTGAACATGGAGAGATCTATCAAATGGTACCTGAAATGATTCACTTTTCCGTTGTTATTTTCTGTTTCTAGCCTCACTGCCAAAAATGGGGATATGATAATAATAACAGTAATAATAATAATCATCAATAACAACACGACAGGACATCAAATCACGACACCAGTAGTGTTGAGCAGCAGAAAACAAAGAGAAGGCAAATCCTCTTACTCCGTTGGAATTATCCGTATTTAGTAAAATGGTGCGTCTATTTCTTACCGTCTCTAAGAGCTTCTTATTCTGTACCCGGCAGTGCCAAGCCAATCGCATGAACTAAAACTACCCCCCCCCCCTATCGCTTGTTTGTTATTACCATTAGTAATGATCTCGAACATGTGCAGCGACGTCGACGCAACACCAAGCGAAAAAATTTAGGACTCGAACACCCCCCCCCCCCGTGTTGCCAAAATTTCCCCCCCCCCTCCATATTGGAAATTTTTCCTTCTCTTTTTTATATCATTGAAGAAGAAAAAAAAGGACACTGTTTACGCCACTGTTACGCTTTTTAAAAATGGTTTCACCATTAGCGTTTGTTTTGTTTCTACGATCCACGGAAGCACTCCTTCCTCCCCCCCCCCCCACCCGCCCACGGGCTGTATCTAGACGACATTTTTGTCAGCGGCTGGTCTTTGTAATGATGTTTATAATTGGAAGAAAAAAAACTGAAGTAGGTTTTTTTAATATTGAAAATGTATGATTTGTCCTTGAACTTTGAAAATGTTTAAAAAAAAGAGTGTATAGAGAGAAAGGGTATCAGAGAGAGAACGATTAGGAAATGAAGTGTTGCTTGAATGGTCATCATGGCATACGCATTACTTCGCATGCGTAACAGATTGTTCGGTGCCCTGTGATTTCATTCCTCACGGTATTTTATGTTTTTGGAAAAGTGGGGAAGTCTCCAAAAACCTGCTCCAATATCATTACAGCACGAAGCTACACCATCCAACACCGTCATTAACACAGCAGCGCCATATTTAACAAAGCTATCTCCTCTCCGGTGAAAACGATGACAGTGATGCGAAGCGGATACCCGCCACACAGTTGCCCCCCCCCCCCCACCCCAACACCAGACGGGTACGACACCAACTGCCATACCCTGCCTCATCCGGGAGCTAGGATGGTCATGCTACCGGTCAGCCGCACCACCAGACCCAACAACCGATGCCTCAGCAGCAGTAGCAGCAGCAAATTCTCCCAAACAGCAATATCCCTCATCCGAGACCATCCCAGCACCTGTTCTCTCACCACGGACGAAATGTCAGGGACGACCCCCCCCCCCCCCACACACACACACATGCTCGTGAACATACCACCGCAGAAGGAGTTCCGCAAATAATACCTCCTCTTGGAACATGAAGGACGCATCAGCCACGCTACCAGACCAAACAACCATATCATTGCACATTAACGTTGCAAGTAGTAAATTTTGACTTTTAAATCGATTCTGGGGGTGCTCGGACACACTCCACAGATATCCGTGGGTGCTTGAGCACCCACAACAATCTCGGCTCTGACACCACTGGGCAGGGATTCTTGAGCTATCTATTCTTTCTTATGGGTCACAACTCAAACTTGATTCTCTTAGGCTTCAGGGATGGGTCGTACAGATCCACTTACAGCTAGGAATTCTTAAGCTATGTGTTACAACATAAACTTGATTCACAGCGACTTCCTGGATGAGTCGGACAAATCCACACACAGTTCTGTTGTGTATTTACACAACAGAACTGTTGCGCTTATTGCACTAATTTCGAAAGACAAATAGTCTCATGGGGGTCACGAAATTGATCTTGTCCACGGCTGGAAAAAGGTTAAGAACCCCTGGTGTATGGCAACCAACAAGCATTTCTGCAATTTTCATACGAGAGTTACTTTGGCAGGGATATACTAGTTTTGATGTTTCCAAACCATCTGGTTAGAATAATTCTTTTCGCTACTTTACACTTGATACAGATGTCGTGTCATCGAGTGTTCTGTTGCGCTGCGCATTAATGCTTTGATGTCGTTTGATCTCACAAATACGGTATATGGGTCTAGAAAAAAAAGAAGAGAATGATTTTATTACTTGCAAACTATCAGCTATTAACCCAGCTTCAAGGTCCCCATTTATTCACACATGTGTGTCTGCCATTTTTCGAAGACATGCTGGAACCCGTCTTTTGACATCGATTTTGGAAATTGTCGCTTTCAGAACCACCGTTGATGAGAGAAATGCTTTTAACCCCTATTAGCTCCGATTTCATTCCAATCATAAGATGCAGTCAAATCCATTGTCAGTGCGCAGTGCAAAGTCCTCATTGACTTACACGCTCTTAGCCCAGCGTATCCACGTTATTTCAAGGACTTTCTGGAACTCGCGTGTGATGATTCCACTTGAAGTTGTGTGAGTCCCTTTTTATTTATTCTTTTTTTTTTCTAAGTGGTCGTCGTCGTCGTCCCCATCTAAGCCTACATGTCTGCCATTCTTCGAAAGCATGCTGGAATCCGTCATTTGACATCGATTTTGGAAATTCTCTTAGGTCTTTATTCAGGACCAGATGTGATGAGAGAAATCATTGCTCCCCTACTCTCCTCCTTGGCTCCAATTTTCAATCCAGTGATAAGGTGCGAAGTCAAATCTGTTTTTATTCAATACACAGTGCAAGGTCCCCATTGACTTGCACCCTCTTAGCCCAGAATGTCCACCGTCCACCATTTTGTAAGGACTTGCTGAACTGGTTAACTTCATTTTCGAAATCTTCTACGTATTAACCAGATCATGAGCAAAATTTCGCTGACTAGATCAAGTTTGTATGGTCAGTGCAGCATACATTATACAACCTCTCCCCGACTTACGGACTTTTCAACGAACCGATAGATTTGGCGAATTATAGATTGACCTTGGCGGTATTTGGAAAAAATATTTCAACCAGACCTGCATCCCTCGTATATGTTTCTGATGCCGAATTATCGAATCGGTGTCAAAGTGACATGATTGCGACTTGCTAGGGAAATTCTGAGAAAGTATCGTGTTCGTAAGTCGAGGAGTGACTGTTGGTGGATGTTTTGTCCAGGCGAAATTGTAGTAGAGATAACAAAGCAACATGAAGAGATATGACAATTTCACTATTTCGGATTTTGAAAAAGATAGAGGTGATTTGGGTAACGATGTCTACAAGATGGGAGGTTCCAACATGTCTTCCAAGTGACTGACAACCTGAGCAAGGGCATATAAGCCAATTGGGAGTAATGCATCGGGAAAATCCAGCCTTCCACGTCATAACGTTGTTTATTCATTGTAATGAAAATGGAACTAAGAGACTAGCAATTCCACTCATCAACGGCGGAATCGAAGAAGATGAATTTGAAAGTGATGTCAAAAGACGGGTTTCAGTGTGTCTGTCGGTAATGGCAGACGAGCTGGGCCTCAGATATCGCTCATCAACGGTGGTTCTGAAGAAGACGAAGGCAATGTAGAAAGTGATGTCAAAAGACGGGTTCCAGTGTATTTATTAGTAATGGCAGACACGCTGGCCCACCAATTCTACAATTACACATCAACAACGGTTTCGAAGAAAGGGATTTCGCAAGTGGTGTCAAAAGACGGGTCCTAGGGTATCTATCAGTGATGGCAGACACGCTGGGCCACCGATATCAACGGTGGTTATAAAGAAGACGTAGAAAATTTCGAAAGTGATGTCTTTTGACAGGTTCCAACATGTCTATCAGTGATAGCAGACAAGCTGGGCCACCGATTCCGCTCATCAACGGTGGCTCCACAGAAAACGAAGGTGATTTCGAAAGTGATGTCAAAAGACGTGTTCCAGTGTGTTTATCGGTGATGGCAGACGAGCTGGGCCTCAGATATCGCTCATCAACGGTGGCTCCACAGAAGACGAAGGTGATTTCGAAAGTGATGTCAAAAGACGGGTTCCAGTCTGTTTATCATATGCTGGGCCATCGATTCTGCTCATCAACAACTATCTCGAAAAAGGCAATTTCGAAGGTGATGTCGAAAGACGAGTTCCACGCAACAATAACGGACACGCTGGGCTAAGTGCATACAAGTCGATGGAGGTCAACTCAAAGCGTATCATCATGTTAGACTTAAATTTGAAGTTTGTTGAGCAATAGAATCGTTCTCTTTCCTTTTTTAGACTGGTCGTCGTCGTAAATGGGAACGTTATCGCGAAATTGGCTAAATAATCCCCTACTTCTCCCCCCCCCTTTTCAGTACAATACTGTAAATAACAAAGACGCTGATGATCCATGTAATTAATTAATTAATTGCGTAATTATGTAATCGAGTCTGGTGCTTGATTTTGTTTGTTGTTGTTGTTGTTCCGTTTACGATCTTGTTTTGTTTCTCTTTTTTTTTTTGTCTTTTTTTTGCCGGCGGTTTTCGACTGTAAATTTGTAGCCTAAGCGAGTACATAATGTATGAAACACAAAAAAAAACGCCGTTGTATGTTTGTTGTCTGTATATGTAGCTTTTCTCACACACACACACAATACTGTCAATGTTTTATTGTTCCGTTTTTCGCCTGTTTATTTTGCTATCGTCGTATATTTGGACTGTACAGTGAATGAATGTTTGAAGCGTTTTATTCCGAATAAATGAGAAATTTGTGGGAGAAAAAAAAAAACTACTATTCTCCAGAAAAGAAGAAAAGAACTATTAAAAAGAAATCTGCTTTAGACACTTTTATATACTTTGTCTCATGAATCATGACACTGAACAACAGTGAAACTGTATCATTCTGAATGGTTTTCACCTGCTGAACATGAAATATCACCATGAAAAAGCTTTATTGGCTCGTATTCTGAGATATATATATCATTGTGTTATTCATTATTACTATAGCGCTGTAAAACAGTGTTCTTCAACCTTTTTTCTACTTGCGGGAAGATTAGGTGAACAATTTCGCGGACCGGGATAAACGGGGGAAATAATTTGCGAACTAGCGGGGGAAAAAAGGTAATAAGAAGGGAAAATTTATTAACCTTATAATTTTGTTTATCTTACCAAACGAGAAGCTTAGTGGAACTGAAACCCACGCTGCCACCTATCAAATAAAAACGAAACTATTTGTAATTTCTTCAAGTAAATTTGTTGTTGCTCTAAACCAGCGTGCGGTATGACAATAATCTATATCGACATATTGTACTTGCATGTACTACACTTTGGTGTAAATTTTATGCGACATAATACCGGTTGCTATGTTTATAAGTTTATCAGAAAATAATTTTAGTGGCGCATAAGATTTACATCGGGAAATGGACAACGTATGGTATCGTATATTGGTATTGTATGGTATTGTTCATTTTCATGCTGCTGCGCACCTGTGTAAAACCAACGGTCAATTTTTCCTTGAAGAAATGTGACAAATAGTTCTTTTCTTATTTGATTGATGGCAGCAGGGGTTCCAACACAAAGCATCTATATTTAAATCAATATTTATGCATATTTCTCTTTCAACCCGAATTGATACTGTACAGCCACATAAGAATTAGATCTGAAATTTCAGAAAAAAAACCGTAGCCAACTCAGCTTCTTTATGGTCAAATTTGTATTCAGCACGCCAAGTTGCACATGAGAAATGACTTTTACCTTCGAATGCAGAAACTTTGTCAACATTCGTCGTCTAGCGTAATTATTCGAGACATAATCCTTCGGCACTATAAACAAGGAACCAACGATAAACGCAAATATCAAGGGCAAAACCATAAATTTCCCAACGCGTTTTCGACACATTATGGGTGGCCGTATTCAAAGGAAACACAGGGTGCCTCGGAACTCTACAGCCAAAATTATAGTGGGGCTGATAACACACGTTAAGAAAAAAGATTTTCAATGGAGAATAATAAGTTCTGACCCACTTATTCGGAGAATGCGTTCATTGTCCCACTTCCTCAATAACCAAAATATATCAGCCATGATGATGGCAATTAACTCCTTTACGATCACTTCAGACGAAATATTTCGTCGGAACCCCTGTAGAATAAATTCTCTGCGTTTGTTTTCTCACCATCGCGAACGAAGCTTTATTGTAAGCATATGAACGAAAGTTGTGCTTTTTTTTCCCCTCTTCCAGTTTTTTCTATACTCCTGTTAGTGATTTCTTCCCTCTCCCCCACATAAAAGGAATCTTCCTGCTATATGCATGTAAGAGCGAAAGAGAACGCATACGGTGGGTGAAGGTGAAAAAAGAAATCTACTGTATAGTCTATTAGTCTACTTATCTCTCTACACCGGTTTTTTCTTCTTTTTCTCTATTTATTTGTTTTTTCCTTCCTTTTCATCTATTTTTCTTTAGCCCTTCTTCTTCCTTTTTTTCCCCTTTTCGAACGTGTGTTTAAGTTTGGAGAAAAGGTTACCAGGTTTATCACCAATTCGTCAAATAGAAATGTTCCAAATTTGTTGCCAAAAAAAGCATGTACGTGAAGGGGTTAAAAATGTCAATCATGAGAAGCGACAGGAGAATTAATTTTTTCCAGTCACGAGAAATTACAGAAGGAAAAAAAATATCGTCCCTTTTTCACATGGAAAATTTTCCTTTCCCCTCTCACTCTCAGCATTTCCGCCAGTGGCATATTGTTTTCCCTTTCCTAAAATACGCTGAACATGAAAGTCAATTGCGACCCTAGGTTCCATCGCAAAGTAGTAATTGTTCGTCTTGAAGTGTGGTATCATCCCCTTTCGTTCTGGGTGGATTACTTAAGTGACCCGGAGCCCATTAACAGATCACTTAAGGAACCTGTTGCACTGTTCCAGACCACTTAACACTTTAAGCGTAGCAGCAGAAATCCCTAAACCCTTTTCGAAATTAAAATTTTTTTTTTAATTAAGTAGGTTTCTTTCTCCGATTTTCAACAGGTGCAAACTAGGGGGTAGAGGAAAGAGGGTTTCATTGAGAAAAATCAACTTTACAAAATATCTAAGCTTGTCATTGCTAAAATAAGAGGCTTTTAAGGAGGTGAAATATATCGTCAATGCCGCTTTAAGAGTTAATTAATTGGCCCGCGTGACACGTTTTTAAATCCATGAAGTGGCCCGAACTCTCGTAAAAAAAATTTTGAACACCCTGGATTTAGCACAAGGGTGCTCAACCTTTAGGAGAGCGCGAGTCACTTCATTGATTACTACTACTAAACCAGACATGCACCTCGTTCATATTCGTCTGCGGAACTTCTAACGAATTGGTACATATTGGAATGTGTGTGTACCTATAGTGAACCTTCCGTGAAGTTTGTTTCTGTGTAATGCTTGTTATGTGTAGTGCTGCCATCTGCAATCAATTTTTTTTTAAACTATGAGTTTTTTTTCTAAATTCATAGTGATTGAAGTGTAACGAATGAATAATTGTAACGTTGTTGGCCTGTTGCTCTCTGCAAGGAGACTTTTTAACGGGGGGGGGAGTCACTTCATTGATTGGAAAATGTGTGACAGGCCACTTATTTAAGTGATCTGTAAGTGTTCCGCGGGCCACTTAAATGGTCTTTTAATCTTACCATCTTACCGCGTAAGTGATCTGGAAATGTGCCGTTGCTGCAGTTATCTGGAAATATGACACGTGACACTTGAGTGACCTGAAATATGTCACGGGCCACTCTAGTGATGTGTAAATGTGCCTGTTGGTTCATTTTCTATCAAAAGTAGGTTCGACCTCACGGGCCTCATCAGATGCCACACGAGTGATTTAGTAGCTGTGGTGTAACGCATCCTTCAACGAAGTCGAAAGCGAACCATTGACTAAAAGATCAACGTTTCCGTTCGATACAAATACTGTAATATCGGAAGATTGTGAGTGTTTCTGGGGTGTGTTCCGTTTACGGAACGTCAATCAAACTCACCGTGCTTGTAGGAACCTAAATAAGGAAATTGTTGTTTCTTTTGGGGGGAGGGAAGGAAAAAATACATTCTTCTTGAATTGGTTCGTGGTACATAGGGGGATACAGATCGATCGATCGTTGGAAATATATATATATATATTTTTTTTGCTTTGAGGGCCCAAATGACAGAGAAAGAAAGTCCGGAATCTAATAACACGCACACACAAGCACAGGGGACTGGCATTAGTATAGGTGCTATTTATGTAGGTAACGTGATGGATTTCGCGTCGAAAAATCACAGGATCGATCACCTGCGCTGTTGTCTTCAGACACACGCGTGTAGAAGTAGTGGTGGTAATAATCTGACTCATCTGTGTATGTTAAGGGGTTCTTTCAAGTGACTGGTATGACCAGGAGATCGATTTATGGTTCGCCTCCAATAGACTATAGAAATGTTGTCGTTCTTTACCAATTCTAGTTTAATTTCCTTGACTACTCATTCCTCGAATTTTCCGCCTTTGGCTATAGCCCCCCCCCCCCCCCGTAAATATGCTTCTGTCTCAAAGTCATTCCTCTGGTCACTCATACGCTTTCACACCCTCTAGGTCACTCTTTCACATCCCTTGCTCAATAGTGTACTCTCATGCTTACCTACGACCATAGCCTACCCCCTACAGGTAGGGCTGGGAGGGTCCATGCCCCTGTAGTTCTTGAATTTTTCTTGTTTTCTCACACTAAAAATTTACCATTCAGAGGCCCGTGAAAGATCTGTACTAAGACCCACAAAAGATCCAGCCTGAGCAGCCCTGCTATAGAACGTAGGGGGGGGGGGCATATTCATGCATACGACTTTTCTAGGTAATCACCTCTAGGTGACCTGACTGTTTTAGTCGTTCACTGACGCGATTCCTCTTCTTCTAGGGCAGCGGTTTCTTAATACTTTTAGTCATGGACCCCCAAAATACCTTCGTGTCTGTGCCAGGGACCTCTACTTTTGGATGTGGACCCTCAGAACTCTTGGTGTCTGAGCCCTCTCCCCCCCCCCCCTCCCCATTTATAGAAGCAGGAACTATAGCCATCTATGATCGAGGAGGTTTTTGAACAATGGGAGGACATTCTATCCAGTACTAGTAAATGAGATGCGATATCAATGTCATCAAAGGCAGGGCGCGATACGGCAAGTGACGCAGGATGCATCTCGATGCGGATTGGTTAAAAACCTGAATTTCAAGTTTTTCAACCAATCCACGTCGAGCTGAATTGCTTGCCTTAGCAAACGAACTTAACGTTTCATACGCCTATCGAGAAATGTCACCACAAGTGCAACTTTTGTCAAATCGTAGCAATATACAAATACAAATACAAATACGACACCACAACAGGCAATTGCCCAACGAGGTGGCTGACTTAAGAACATCATGGATCCCCGAGCCATTTTTTGGAGGCCCTACCGACTACTGCTACACCACATTCTCTCATCTTTGGGACATTGTTATCCAAAAATATAATTTTGAAGAGTACAGTCATTTCACTTCCTTCTAAAATTTTTAAAGTAAGTGTGTGTGTGTGTGCGCGCGTGCGTGCGTGCGTGCGTGTTCAATGTTAGAGTCGTATTTTTTTCAATCAGTATAAGTAATAATTCTATTTAAGAAAATTACCTAAAATTTGAAACGGTATTTTCGCTCCCCAACGAAATTTGGAGGAGGAATTCCGATGAGAGTACCACGCATCTAGCTTAGGCTGACCATATTTCCTTTAACAAAACACGAGAAAATATTGGACATCGCTAATTACCACTAAAAATGATCCCAAAGGTGAGCAAAGTTGCCAAATATTGCATGAATCACTGAAAAATTGCCAGTGGCGGGAAATGATGCACTACTGAAAATCGCAGTAGATTAAAATGAATTCCACGAAATAAAACGTTAACCATGACAAATAATATGTGAGATTTACATTCTTATTTATACAGTAGAACCTCTCTTAATGGACACTCCCCGTTAGCGGACACCTCCCATTAATGGACACTTTTCGGATTCCCGGTCCTGTGAGATAGGACTTTAATGTAGGCTATTCCACTCCCCGTCTGCGGACACGCTCGATAACGAACAGTAAAATCAGACAAACTTAGCATAAATCGAGAATTTATCATAATCAACGGTGATTATGAATAATTCCAAGCATTTATCGGTAAATATGACAATTCCTCAATTAATTACCTGATTAACTTAACATAACTATGGTCCGGGATGCTGATTCCGAATGGTAATGTTGCTTTTGTTTGCACATGTTGATATGTGTGAAGAAAGCCAACATAACTGATAATGTTATGAACGTTTATTCCTTCTTGACACTTATTTTAATTTAATTTTTATTGCAAAATATGTGTACTGCACATACCATGTAAGGGTAAAAATAATTAATGGATTTAATGAAGACAAGAAAGATTATAATTTTTTACATATTTATCAGACTTTATTTGGAAATTATGCATAATCACTGTGTATGACATACAGTTACGTATAGGAACCAATTGCGACCGAAGACAAACGTCGTTTAAATGTGAAAGTTGTATAAAAGAAGTTCTACTGTTCATCGTAACTCCGCAATAGTGGACCAAAGTTTTGGCCCCCATGGGTGTCCGCTATCGAGAGGTTCTACTGTAGTTGTTTGTAATCATAGGTGGAGATAGACTTGGAAGTCTGAGGGGCACGGTCATTATTGCTGGGGGGGGCACGATGATGATGATGTCAATTCATATATACATATAAACATTAGATCAGCCGACTCCACCTTTGACGCTGGGCGGGGGCAATTCCCCCCCCCCCGTATCTCTGCCCATGGTTGTAATTACCGCAAAGTAACTTAGGAGTTGGTAAACAACTTCAATCCTTGACTTTAAAAGAGATAAAAATTCAAATGGGATTCGTTGAAACTCCGTGAAAAACCAGGATATTTTCCCAAAAAGTCGAGGCGGTCAAAATTACGTGAAAATATGGGAATATCACGGGAAATGTTAGCAAGATATTCATTGGCGAACACTATTTTTTAATCGATCTTGGCGGCAATTGGCGATATACCGTATTTTGGATCCGAAGTTACCTCATTTTTTTCCTCAAAAAATATGTTCAGCAAATAAAAAGCATCACCATTTCATCCGCCATTTTAAAGACATCCTTGTAGCGCCATCTGCAAAATAAATCCCACATCACGTTGTTAATCTTTTTGAAAGTTTACGGTTCTGCGTCTGGCAACGATCCCCCCTCCCGTGTATTATTCCGCCGTCCGTGAAAACTTGAAATGACCGTGTGATGATTGTAAAAACGTGATTGATCTGAATGATTGTGGCGGTTGCAGTTCATGCAAATTTAGATGAAATTTTGATTCGATTTGAGATTTAAGAAATAACAACCATGAGTGACATCACCGAAGACGCCACCAGCACCGTTGCCAGTGAGGATGTCGAAGAAGAGGAGGAGGAGGAAACGGATCGAGGAGTCATTCAGCTGGTGGTGTGCAACGATCCGGCCCAAGAGAGCACCGAGATGTTCACCGACGGCGAGACCCAGTACATTCAGATCGGCGAGGACCGAATCCTCGACGAGGGACAGGTCATACAGTTACCGGAAGGGCATCCGATACCCGAATACTACATCCAGGTCGACAACATGGGCAACGATTGCTCCTCGGACAAGGCCGAGTTCATCATCCAGGATGACGTCGATACCGAGTTCATACAGGTCAGTGATCTCTGTAAGTTACCCATCCTGAAACTCGCGCCTCAGGAGACGACCTCGGTCGAGGCGCTGTGCTCGTCGGATAAGCCCTTTTTCTGCGGCTCGTGCGACAAGAGCTTCAAGAGGAAGCGGGATCTCCAGACCCATTTCAGAGTCCACTCCGGGGAGAAGCCGTTCAGCTGCGAAATCTGTTCCAAGACGTTCACCCAGATGAGCAGCTTGCAGAAGCACCGGATCGTCCACTCCGGCGAGAGACCCTACGTTTGCCACATATGCCACAAGGACTTCACGCTGAAGGAGAACTTCTCGAAGCACTACAAGATGCACGCAGGCGTCAAGCCCTTCAAGTGTCACATGTGCGGTAAAGGTTTCACGTCCAAGTCCACCCTCAACAAACATTACATAACGCATTCGGACGAGAAGCCCTACGTCTGCGACCTTTGTAATAAAGGCTTTTCGCTCGTCGAGAATTACAACAAGCACAAGCGTATCCACCTCGGCGTGAAGCCGCACGTTTGCGGGGTTTGTGATAAGCGGTTCACGTTGGCGGGGAACCTACAGAAACATATGATGATTCACATGGGTATAAAGCCGTATATATGTGATGTTTGTGGAAAGGCATTTTCTCAGTTGGGCAGTCTCGAGCGACACTATTTTATCCATACTGGGGAGAAACCGCATGTCTGCCGAACTTGTGGTAAAGGATTCATCCAGAAAAACAATTTAGATAGGCATTTGAAGACTCACGAACAAATTAGCCTACAAATTATTGATAGTTTTAGTGTCGATTGATGTTGAGAAGAAATAATCGTTGGCGTAGATGTAATAATAATAATAATTTAAATTTTGCTAATGTTCTTGTATTTTTTTTTGTTGTGCTGTAAACCAGAGCTATAGAAATCACAGGTCGCCATGGCATCTAAGAAAATTGATATTGGCACCTAAACCTTTCTGTGTATGATTGCCGGAGCTTGACATATTACAAAAGGATCTAGTCACCAAACATTTCTTTTGGTCGAAACTAGTATTTTTTTCAACTTTTCCAAGACATAATTACTGTCTGCTATTGATAGATATGCGGATATAAATTCCAAAAATCTTGTATTGTCCTCCGATTCAAATTTTAGTAACCTCATATAGAAAATTTTAAGTGCCGATACTAATTGTTTTTTGTCAGACCTGGTGATTACTACCTTAAGCAAAATAAATACTCTTGGCTCCTCATTTTCCATAAATGTGGTCACCGCTAACAGAAAGACTTTTTTTTACGCCAAGCAATTCAAGAACCACAATTTAATGCAAGAATCAATCTAATAATATGCGGTAAGGGGTCATTCAAGTATTATGTTGGCATCGACTAGTGTGACTAGTTTTTCAGGTTTGCTGCTGCTGCTACTACTAAAAACCAGAAATGCACCTCCATATTCCTCTGCGGAACTTCTAATGAATTGGTACAGGTTGGAATGTGTGTGTGTGTAGCGCTGCCATCTGCAATCAATTTTTTTTTTGAACAATGAGTTTTTCTCAACTCGTAGAGTGAAATGGAATGAATGAGTAATTGTAGCGTTGAATTTCAGGTTTTCTGGCTTTTGATGATGGGACGGAGGTTGAATGATGCTTTCGTCATCACCCACCCTTTATGAAAATATTAAATATTCTTTATGGCATCTTACTCTGCTTACCAAAATCAAAAAAATCCTTTCCCTATTTTGTGGGCGCCTGTGAACTAACATATTCTCCCTATTGATAAGTCCTCTACAGCAGTGTTTCTCAGCTGCTGGGCCACCGCCTGGTACCAGGCCCTGGCAAGAGTCAAACCGGGCCGTGAGTGATTCATCACTTCATATATCCCTGTTTGTTTTCCATTCGCCATGTTTATGACCTGGCCTTCCGCTCAGAAAAAGAATCCTACAGAGCAACAGTCTTCCACAGGTTGAGAACCACTGCTCTACAGAGCCACTTTAGTGATCTCTAAATTTTTCATGTATCCTTCAAGTCATCTGTAACGGTAGGGGGTCACACAAGTGATCTGTAATTATGCGGCCGAACACTTGAGTAATCGGGAAATGTGCCACAGGTTACTTGAGTAATGTGGAACTGCGCTGTGGGCTGCTTAAGTGCTCTAAAACTGCCACTTAGGGGCTGTTCAAGTATTACATCATCATCGATGGGGGGTTTCCGATTTGATGACAAGGGGGGGTGGTTGGATAATGCTTACGTCATCAACCACTCTTTATGAAAACATGAGTTGGATTCAGAAATTTTGCTGACGGGGGGGAAGGGGGTCAAAAATAGCCGAAAATTTGCTTACGTAATACTTGAACAGCCCCTTAAAAGGATCTGTAAATGTGCCACGTACCGTTTAAATGCTCTAGAATTGCGCCATGGGTCACTTGAGCGATCTGTAATTATGCCACTTAGTTTTTATTTTTATAAAACTGAGTTTGAGATGGTGGGGGTTATATCATCAGATAACCCAGAGGGCCATGGGTTTAGCATACATGGCTTAAAGCAAGGCTGTAGCAGGAGGGGGCCCCCAAAATGTGAGAAAATGTCCGAAAAGATAGCCAAATCTATATCACTTTGCCTGTGGGTAGAGAATCTTTACATTATAATTATGTTGAAGCAATAATTTGAGATCAATTATCTCTGTGTGAGATTTCGAAGGAAACTGATATTGTGTGCACATAGACGGCGATTGACTTGGAAGTCTGGGGGGGGGGGCACGATGATGATGTCAGCTCATATATATACATTAGATCAGTCGACTCCACCTTTGACGCTGGGGGGGGGGGGCGGCAATGCCCCCCAACCCCGTATCTCCGCCCATGTGTGTGCAAGAGCATATGTACAATTTGATTTTGCAAGGGTGGAAAAATATTAACTGTCTGTAATGTGGTTTTCAATGATATAATTACTAAGAAATTATATAATTTAGAGTGATATTGAACGGTTTCGAATTATACAGGGTGTTCTGTTAATGGACCGACAAACTCAGGGGGTTAGTAGGCATCAAGAAGAACAAAAATTGCAGTAGAACATTGTGTCGTAAATCATGAGAGCGTGAAAAACGCATACAGGTGTCGACGTTGCGCTGGAACGAACAAAAAGTGTAATAAGTACAAAAAGATTTATTTGATTAATTTTTACAAGAGTTGTTGGAAAAGTGGTGGCCGCTGTCGTCATTGCACGGTCTACATAGACGTAAAAGTAATTCCTACAATACTACCGGAATAGTGCTAATTTACGTCGTACGCAGCACGTGGTCCTACCCCAGCGCATGCATTTCGCGACGCTGCTTATGTAAGATATGGTGAGCGAACCCACGGGCGCGGTAGCTCAGGTCTATAAGATACTCGCCTAAAGTACCAAAGGATGTTTAGAGGTGTCGCGAGTTCGATACCCGGTTCGTCCTTGTCAGAAAACTTTCCCGACAACAGAAACGGCGACATGACCACAGAAAAAATTCCAACCCCAGGGAGTCTTCATCGAAGGGTTAGCGCACCTCTGAGTCACATCTCGATGAGTATAAAAAACAAGCCTGCCATTCGGAATAAATTGCAGGTCCCGGTCTAAAATAAGCCCTCGTGTGCAGAAAATGGCCGTGGTGCGACGAAAATGATCAAATGAGTGAGCGAATGCATTCAGCGATCAACTGACATCCACTTTTCGTCTCCTCTGGACACAGCCTGCATGAGTTTATCGCGATTTTCACCCTCTCGGCGTGGTTTGCGACACCAATGTTCGATTGCAATTTTTTTTCCTCTTGATGCCTATTAACAACCCTCTGAGTTTGTCGGTTTATTAACGGAACACCCTGTATACGGTCGGAGAAATGAATTTTGCTGGGAACCCTTTATTATGAATTTATGGTGGGAAAAAAAAAATGACGAGAATCACACCCCCCCCCCCCCGTGGAGCTTCCATCATAAGATCTGGAACAATTATTTTATGAAAAATATGTAAATTAAGAGGTGCTAAAACCTCTCGTTTTGCCCTGGAGCTATGATGCTGTTGAGACGATAGTAGGAACACGCTTTTTTCGGATAAATACTCAGAATTTGTTTCCATAGAACAGTTTCATTATCAACAGGGGGTTTCACGAGAAACTTTACAGTGGAAACCAAACCTCAGCTGTAAAGGGAGGGATTCCCCCCCCCCCCCAACATTTTACTTTTGCGACACCCCGTGTTATCTTGAGAGGCACTTCAGTGGGGTGGGATACGGAATTTCCTTTTCCTTAGCACCAGTTTTTTTTCCCCTCCAGGAACCACAGCCTTATTATTACTTTCCATATCATTTTATTGCAGAAATATCCCTTCGGGAAATCACTGCTCTAAGGCACTAACCACTTTACGATCAAAGGACCTAATATTGCGTCCAAACGCCCGTGGTATTGAATTCAAACAAAGTTCACTGTTTTCTTTCCTCTCTACTGTTCATCTCGCATCTTTGTTGCAACCTTACAAATTTTTTGTTTTGTTTTTGGTATACCCCCCCTCCCCCTTTGATAGTGATTTTTTCCCCCTCACATATGATGTATCTTTCTTATAAGAGTGAAATAGAACAGGGGTAGGGTGAAGGTGGAACTTTCTGCTTGCATTCTTATCACTTTATCGTTTACACTGTCCTACTCTTTTATTTGAGTTTTTTTTTCTTCCCTTTTTCTTACGTGCGGTTAGGATAGGGGTTACTATATTGGATTCTTCGAATAGGGAGCATCCGAATTTTTTGCCAAATCACTTGTAAGCGAAGGGGTTGACCAACTTTTATGATCACGATAATCTCGCTGCAGTGTTGAGCTGGTTGAACATTTTCAGAACGCGCATGTGCGTTATGAGAGGACAGGGCCGTCATTTCAACTTTTTCGGGGGGGGGGGGGGGGCGGCAAAGAAAATAAAATGTACTCAAGGTATGCTTATATATATTTGTATATATATATTACCATTTGTAGTGTATTTTCAAAAGCCAGGGGAATTTTGGGGGGTAGTTTACCACTTTGAAATACAAATGAAGCATTTTACTGCACTGTATTGATATACATGCGGGTTGTTGAAGAATAAGGACGGATATCGGTTGCGTCTTCGAATGAGGGGCCGTATATATCGAATTTCGGAGTTTCTATTCTTCTACGGGTTTTCTCCCCCTCTGGTTACATACTGGAAATTACGGTACTTTCGCGGCTATCTACTGGCATTCGAGAAAATGGGGGAGGGGGGGGCTTACAAAAAATACTTATACACTTATTTGCCATGATTAGGCTGACCATATTTCCTCGAGAGAAATACGGGACATTGAGATTCCAAATACGGGAAAATACGGGACATTGCCAATTATCGCCAAAAATGACGCCAAAACCAAGCAAAGTTGCCAAATATTGTTAAAATTACGGTAAAATCACAATGGTGGGAAATGAAACATTACTGCAAATTGCAGTGGATTAAAATGAATTTCACGAAAAAAACGTTCACCAAGACAAATGTGGGAGATAAATATTCTCATTTATAGTTGTAATTATCATAATATAGTTTATTAGTTGAAAAATAATTTCAATCTTTGACTTCAATAAAGAATAAAAATTCAAGTAAGCGTCGTGTAAAATACGGGAAAAACCGGGACACTTTTGCGAAAAAGTCGGGACGACCAAAAATACAGAAAATACCGGGACTGTCCCGGGAAATACGGGACGTATGGTCACCCTAGCCATGATAATAAATCTTTTCAAGAAACCCGAAGAGAAAGTCGGCCCCGAGGAGGCACGCCACGTCCCTGGGTGGACCCCCATAGACTCCTTCCCACAAACAGGGTCGATGCTTGGTCAGCGGGGGAAGATCACATTTTGGCGCTCTTTGTATTGTTTGGTGCCCGCTTGCCCACCCCCACTAGTTGCGGCCTTTCCCACAAGAGTAGGCAGGACTGCAACCAGATGCTTAGTCAGCTGGGGTAAGGACGCATTTTGGTGCCCACCCTCTCTGATCCGACGCCCGGGTCACAAGACACGCTGCTCCCGAGGGCCGCAACTAGAGGGGAGCAGACACGGGACGATAATTATCTTTTTATGTGTACTTTCCCACATTATAAAGTTACTACAGAGGCGGGGGGGGGGGGGCATAAAAAGTTTGGCCTGGAGGCGTACCACAGATCTTAGCCTAGGAGCCATGCTGTAGGATATGGTATCCATGTTTTTTCTATAAATTGGTTACAGAGTAATGAATATATAATGAAAGAGTATAATGAGTATATAGAGCAGTGCCCATGTGCGGATCCAGACGGGGAGCGATCGCGCCTCCCAAGAGCCGAATATATGGGAGAAATTTGTCTGTCCAATTAAATACGGATGAGCCAATGCACCTACACAGGAAGTCGCTTGGATCTGCCTGCCTTCACTCCATTCGAAGCTGAAGATGTCTGCCGCGGCTTTATTCGCAGATAAAGATATCTGTCTCGGCTTCATTAGCAGCTGAAAATACTTGCGTTCGTTCCATTCGCAGCTGAATATTTCTGCCTCCACTCATTTCGAAGCTGAATATTTGCCTCTGCTCCATTCGCAGCTGAAGATGTCTGCCTTTGCTCAGGAACGGATCCAGGGGTGAGGGCGATAGGTAAGAACCGAATAATATTGGAAAATTTTCTGTCCCGTAAAATACGGGACGGTCCAACGAACTTACACAATTCGCTTCTCCCGACACATCGACCTGGATCCGCACCTTGGCACCTGCCCCATACAGCCGCGCAGGTCGCACGGCCAAAGAACAGTCCCTAGTTAAGAACACCGATTATGGTTTCTTTAATGAATTGTTTCCAACTCTGCTTCAACATTACAAGAGGGTGCCAAAATGCGTGCATGACACAGCTGACCAAACCTGTAGTTGTGGCCTTGAGTCTACGATGGTCTTAAGGTGGCCTTGATGTACAAATGGGTAGGGACAGAAAAGAGAAAGGAATCTCTGCCCGTGCGGCATCTATTTTTGGTGCCCCCGATGACGTTTCTTAGCTCAACAATTTTTTTTAACCTTCCAACTCGGATTTGGCACCCCTTCCTAGAGAGGTGTCGCATGTGGCTGCACAGGTCACACGACCTTTGGGAGGGCTAAAAGGCCTGATTTCCTATAATTTTTGTTTTTTTCATACCACAAATTCTTTATCGAGGGACCAGTGGAAAATCTGGCCTCTAAAGTCCCAACAAAGTTCCCAGCTTAGCGACCTCTGCTGCAGAACGTGGGTGCGGTAAATTCATCCAATCTTCCCGACTAGTCCAGTACGTTCTATAGATATTGTATCTAGGAAGTAATGAGTCCCGTATATACCGGGTGATTCGAAACGTTACGCCGTCCGCCCCAATAGCAGTTTCTTTTTTTTTTGCCTTGTAGCATTTGCAGCGAATTCACAATAGCACTAACAATTTTAAGAGAATTATAATCAATTTAATACTCTAGAATACACTTTAAGACATTCATTTTTAAAAACATTGTTGGTGCTGCTATCTACTTTCAAAATCTGAAGTGCCTTATGTTGTGATGACGAAGCTCAGATATAAAAAACTAAATTCTTCGTTCAGCTTTGCTCCTTATAAACAAAGCTTATAAACTGACCAGAAAGATCAAACTTACAGTTCAGTAATTTTTTCAAGACCCAAACATCCAAAACAAATTACCTCCACATAAGCAGACGACAGGTAAGATCGTAAAAAGTGAATTTTCTACTCTTCATTTTATAACAACGTGCTGCCATCTAATCTTAAATTTAAAAGTGACTCATGTGGTGATGATGAAGTTTAAAGTAAAAAAAACTATATTCTTTATTCCGCTCAGTTCCTTGTAAAAAAAAGCTCATAAACTGAACTGGAAATTTAATCTAAAAGTTCGGTTAATTTATTTGAGCATAAGGAGACGTCCAAAACAGAGAACATCTTAATGAGCAGACGACAGACAAGAAGTCGGTTCCCTACAAGCTAAGCTCACAAACAGAACTGGAAGTTTGAACTACCAGTTCAACTATTTTTTCAGAACACAAGGAGACGTGCAAAACAAGTAACCTGGAGAGAAGCAGACGACAGAGATTCTTAGGCTTGCATCGAGCTCATATTACTCACTAAAGCCAGATTTTCCTAGGAATAGGTTTTTTGCGCCGCGTGAACCGAATTAGACTATTTCGCGCCGACAGAAACGAGTTACATAACCACGCTACGCGTTTGTGTTTTCCTAGCGAGGCGCGTCAGATCAGGGCGACTATATAAAGTATATGGCTTTGGCATCAGCTACTCTGTCGTCTGCATGCTCCGGTTTGAAGGGAAGGAAAAGAAAACACACAAGAGTGAAGAGAATATCGGCAAAACCGCGGCGCACGAGGCATTTGACTCCTCCAGAAGCAGTGGGCCAATCACGCCCGACGTAAAGCGCTGTCGTGAGCCGTATTGCGCTCTGTAAGAAAACAGTCATACTGTTTTTCTTATTGGTGAGTGGACGGCGTGTCGCGCTGTGTGATTCACGTTGCGTGCGGCACGGAAAACCTGCTCTTAGGAAAACCCGGCTTTGGGGATATTACTGGAGGGAGCATCCATCCGCCGCGACGGCAGCGACATCAAATTCAAGGAAATCACGTGACTCGGTGAAAACAAAGTTCCCGCCTGGCAATTTGGCCATACAATACAAATACAACGCCACAACAGGCAAATTGCCCAACGAGGTGGCTGACTTAAGAACATCATGGATCCCCGAGCCCCTACCTACTACTGCCAAACCACACACGAATTTTTCGAGAATTTTTCAGGTAGAGTCTTCAAAAAATCCCTTGGCTCGGGGGGGGGGGGTGTTGGGCATGATGCTGTTAAGACGATCCTGCCTGTCAGCCCCACCCTTGTGGGCGTTATGGAATTCCAGGACTTGATTCCTTTACTATATCAATTCTATTTTTTATAGATTCATATTCTCAATTCTATTCTATCAATTTACATTAATTATTACAAAAACAGCAATAAAAAATACGAAAAATGATCAAAGTTATCGAATTGCAACGTATATTTGATAAAGAGATGATGAAGCGCTTTAAAAGTATGACAAAAATTTATGTCTTTTCAATATGGTTCGAGCCACAATACGGCAGGTGGACCACGCTAATTATTATTAATAATTTATGAATTTTGTGAAATTAATTTAAATGCCATTCCCTCTCAATGGTTCGTGTTTGATTACGATCCAGACTATCAATGCGTTCCTGGAATAATGAAGAAAAATGAGTGTAATAGGATGCTTTCTTTGTGAAAAAAAATTTCCCGTTCAAGATTTACGTTCGTAATTCGAAAAGTTTGTAAGTCGGGGAGCAACTACATAAAATTTTTTTGAGGGGGGCTACACAAATTTTTTTTTCCATTGGGCAGCGAAATTCTCTAAAGCCGGACCTGTCTCCGATTTTTGAATTTAAATATCTCATGGAATAATGAAGTTAAAAACATGTAATTTGTTTGTCGAGCTCAGAAGAGAAAGAGCAACAACTGTCTAATTGGAGGTTAGGGACGGGGGGATCGTATAAAAATTTAAATTTTTTATTTTGTGTACACTGTATTTTCATCTTCAAAACTCGTAAAGGGTGATTTCTGGTCACGTTTTGAGAATTTTTTATATTAGAACCATACCACTACGACGAACGGTTGATGAGATAAAGGCTGTAACAACACTCCAAGGGGAAACCATTGAATGTTAGAATGGCCATAATATTACCAATAGGCAGGGCCGCAAGTAGTGGGGGGGGGGGAGGAGCAGACGGGTCTGGTGTCCCGGACGCATCGCAAAAAGGGGGGGGGGCAATTTCACCATTCCACCTATCCTTCAGCATTACGAGGGGGGAAGTGCCTAAATGAGTGGTTGCCCCGGCTAACCAAGTATCCAGTTGCGGCCCTGTCAGTAGGTATCTTATTTTTTCTTTTAGATACATTCTCAAGTTTGTGATTTACACCTGGTAGAATTTATTTTACTTCTATAGATCAAACTACACAGTTGATCTACTAATGACCCACAAAAATCATGTCCTTATTCTGTAGACCTTGGTATATTGCATGGGCCCCATCTGGGCACCTGGTTCCGATTTTGAAGAGTAAATATGCAAATAGGTAGGTAGGAATTTTTAGCTAGGTTAGTAGTGCCTCTCTCAGAAAAATCGCTGTGTTATGTGGGCGTATGACAATGTTAAGACAGCCCTGGGCGTACTTTATGAAAATTGTTAAAAGCTAATCAAAAACTCAGCAAAATAATGTGGTCTAGTTTTGCAATATTATGAGTTTCTCATCTTTTGTGCCATCCTTGTTGATAATGATCTTCAACTATACAATCAAGTGTTCTAAAAATTTAAAATTTTAGGATCTTCTATCGGATGATCGATGTTAAAAAACAATTGTACATTATAAAAAATACCATTTGATATATTTTTGTGTGGTGCCCCTTTAGTACTGATGCCCTAAGCACGTGCTTATTTTGATTAATGGTTAATCCGGCCCTGCATACGGTGTGTAAATTCGCCTCGTTCCTACAACATTGTGAATACGCAGTTTTTGAACAACCTTAAATGATTTTGGAATGCTCATTCAAATTGTAAAAAATTTTCCGAGATCGTTGAAAAAAAAAAAAAACAGACTCTGTAAAAACTCTATCTTGAATATCCACAGTTTTGTCATTTTGTTGCTATGCGGTATAGTCACCGTTTCGCATTGCGAAAATCATGGGGGTGTGTACGCAGAATCCGCGTTTTGAAGGACACAAGGATTTCTTCCACAGAAATTGTAGATTAAGAGGTGTCGCGAGTTGATGTATTGATGCGTACCCATTTGCTTTGAAATTATTCTTTTCTAGATAACTCTAGGTGACCTCGGGCAAACGATGACCAGGGCTGTCTTAAGAGCACCATGGGGCCCCCGGGCCAAGTGGTTTTTCTGAGGCCCTACCGGGTAAATTATAGAAAATTTCAACCAAATCTCATTTTGTGAGGCCCCTCTTCTCTTGAGGCCCCCGGGCCGTGCCCGGGTAGGCCCATGCGTTAAGACGGCACTGACGATGACAAGGTCGCATTGCAAGACCGAAGTCGTGGGTGAAAAAGTAGAATCACTGGCTCAGCCACGACCACCTAGATTATATAGGAGGTCGTGGCCCCCTAACAAAATTTGTTTTTGAGGTGGGGGAGGGAACTGAAATGGCGTTAACCCCTAAAATTCAGGTATCATGAACCCGTTGCTCGTGAGCAAAATATAGTCAGAAAACTAATCTTGATCAGTATGACCATATTCTAAAAACCGGCTCGTTTCATTGACTTCTAAAGTGCATTTAATGATTGAGTTCATGATTGATATCTTTCCAAGTAAATTTTGCCGGGTTACTTCTTTACAAGATGAGCATTTTCACTAAAGTGATAAAATCATCGAATACTATACATTAAGCAAGAATTGTGGGACGTATGGTCAATTGCATTACGAATCAATGTATCATTTGATGACGTCACATTTCTTCTATTTATTTATTTTTCTATATTTCGTTCCAGTTTTTACAAAGGCGATAACACCAAGTATCTTTCTTTCGCTGTTTATTTATCCGCCATCTTGTGAGTAGTCATATTTTGACGTCTTTACTATTGAAACTCGTTGGCATAAACGTTGAGGAACGTCATGTCTAATAAATACACAGTTCACTCGGACCGGATGAGGAAACTGAAAGAGCTCCACGCCCGACGCAACGAGGCTCGCATGTTGAACCATAAAGAGGTCGTGGAAGAAGATCGTCGCATGAAGCTTCCGTCGAATCACGAGACCAGACAGAAATGGGCCCAGCATTTCATCGAAGAGGCCGAGAAGAAAGAGCAGGCCGCCGCCAGGGGCGAGAACTACGATCGTCTGAAGCTGCTGGAAGTCGGGGCCGAGGAAGCCGAGAGGCTGGAAAGGCTTAAGAGGAAGAAGAACCCAGACCCGGGTTTCTCGAGCTACGAGGACGCCGCAGCGAGGCAGTACGAGAGGCTGACCAAGACCATGAAGAAGCCCGACATCGAGGCCTACGAGAGGGAGAGAGAGAAGATGGGAGAGGAGTTCTTCTACCCCACCAGGGACACCATAATACACGGCTTGCATAAGGACAGCAAGGAGAGCATAGATCGGCTCGTCGAGGACGTCGAGAAACAGATCGAGAAACACGCCAAGTTCAGCCGCAGGAGGCGATACAACGACGACGCCGACATCAACTACATCAACGAGAGGAACATGAAATTCAACAAGAAGCTCGAACGCTTCTACGGCAAGTACACCACCGAGATCAAACAGAACTTGGAGAGAGGAACCGCAGTGTGAAGTAGCAGTGTCAACAACACTATTTGCTATCTCATCGATTTTTTTATTGTAAAATAACTCTTCGTATGTCATAGCATGTATGAGACGGTGTAGGATTTGGTATATTTTATAGCGATGCTGATGTTTATACAGTGGAACCTCCCATAACGGTTCTCCATGTTAGCGGACACATTTTGTGAGAGCTATAGTAAAACTTCCGCTGCCCTTTGGTGGGAAAAATGTTCAAAAGTATGAGAAGTCGCCGCCAAGAGCGAGACAAGTCATGCTTTCATATGTCTTTCTTGCCAAAGAAGAAAAATTGCCAATAAGGTATAACATTATTACTGTCAAAATAATAAGAAACGACAAAATAATATTGTCAGATTAAATAAAGGATTCGAGATCAAAAATATAACATCTTAGACCAGATACGGAATTGAATATAATAAAAACCAGGACTCGCGTGTATATATATATAAACAGCCATCTCTTTCTTTTGATATAAATAAATATCTTTAGTATAAAATAATCTACACTCGTTCTCATGACCCCACGTCATAGTGAGTCTGCATGCTTTTGTATGAGTAATACCCTGTATGTATTCCAGGGGGCACCAGAAAAAGTTTTTAGGAGCTAAAAAAAATTTATCAACTAAAAACTGGTTCAAAATGTTATAACTTTTTTAATTTTTCCAGGGCACAGCTGACCCCTTCCATGTTGATAGATATGGGTTTCAAAAACTGTGTAGTCTTGACTCCAATTAATAGCTGCATATAGGAAATATTAGGTGCCATGGCAACCTGCCACTTGTCCAGCCCTGATGTATACCTATAATGTCCGTTTTTGACAGAACGATGTGAGCATTGACTGTGTAAAACTCAGACTATCTTTTAAATTATGCAGCGATCAGGGCAGAAGAAAAACTCTGGGTTTGGTCAAAAATAATCTCTGGGCATAGACAGGCTAGAAAAAAAAAGAAAAAAAAAAAATCGCCAAAGAAATACGAGATTATAGCCTAGCTGTTCTCACTTTTTTAATAGGCAGAGGATATGTATATTACATGAAGCCAGACGTTTATTCAGTGTATGGTTGAAGACTTACAGCGATGTCATGCTCCTTGCAGGATCTTTTATAGACACATGGGCACCAGACTTTCATTTGGTGTACAGCAGATTTAATTGTCATGTCACTGGCTTGCTGTATCTTTCCAAAATATAAAACAAATTGTTATCACTCTTATATTTAATTTGCACAATACGATTTCGCTTGTATTTTATCATGATGACACGCTCAGGACCGATGGCCGTGCTCAGCTCGCTGATTCACAAGGGTTGCTAAAACTATCAAACACTTCATCGGCTATGAAGATTGGCAATTTTGGCCCGAAAAAGTCACCATGTTGATGCTGATCCCGCTTATGAGAAATTAACCAAGGCTTACGTCGAGGCGGCCCTTCGAGGATGACTGGGTGTTTATTATCAGCTTTGTTTTTTGCTTGAATACAAGCAAAAACAAAAATGAATTAGTATGATTAAAAAAATCAAGGACAAAAGTAAAAGAGGAAAAGAAAACTAGAGTTTCGACCAGGATTCGAACTCTCAACCTTCTTACTGCCAGATCTATACTGTACAAATTGGACTAACAGTACATTTTAGCCAAAGTCCTTATTTAGTTTATATTCTTGAACATTCATTTGTCATTAATGCATATGCACTCTCAGAATGGACAAGTGGTTTCACTTCTTGTTCTGCCATACACCGAATAAAAATGCCCAGTTTCATATATATCCACAGCATCTCAGTGTATTTTACTAACCTGTTTGCAGAGTTTTCTGTCCCATGGGTGACCGTTATTGAGAGGTTCTACTGTGTGCAAAGATTGTATTATCTAATCGTTGTCTAGTGGAGATGCAAACATTATAAAATTAAATTATGAAGCTTTACACCATATTAAACAATAGCTTTATTTTACCGTATGTTTTTTAAAAAGTTTTTGAATTTTTGACTGATTTCACGTGAAGTGAGTGTCAATTTGGCAAATTTTAATCATGCTAATTCAAAAGCGATAGATTCCTAATGTTCATGGTATACCACTGCTTGATGACTTTTATAATGGCAGAACCGATTTGGCCAAATTTGTTAGGACTACCGGCAGGACGATAAGAACAAATAACATTTGAAAAACCCGCTAGAACAATGATTTTTGGCTGTTCTTGGCACAGAAAATTTGGCAATAAAAGGCCAGTTGGGAATTGGCCCAAAAGGCTGATGTACATACACGACGTTGTGTGTTTCTTTCTGTGTATGGCGGCTGATTTAGCAGAAATGTCATATGGATTGTCATACTTTTTAAAAACAAAGTATGGTATGTACTGCTTCCAATGGCGTGTCGTATCTTTCAAGCACTTGAAGTTAAACTACCTTTCAAGCCAGCATTAGGTGTACCACATAGATTATAAGCCACGTTTCTACAGGTTTGTGTGGAATCAGCACCAATTCCAAAATGGTCTACAGCATAATATGTAAGTAGCAAAGAAAACTGCTGAGAAGGAAAATCGAAGATTATAAAAAACCAACTAAATGAAAGGAAGAGAAAAAAAGCAAAAGTTACAAGGTGTATTCGCCCACCAGTGGGCCTTGCATGCTGACCTCCAAGCACGCTGTCACCTGAGCTAACTGCATTTGCCATTAGTAGTTCTAATGAAACATTCCATATCAACTTTGGCAGCATGAATATTACATCACTTCCACTTAGTCTTCTGCTGTACACTGGATAAAGTTACATATCCACAGCGAATTAAATAATGAGTTAGTTCCTAACATGGTTTACCTTTTCTTCATCAAGTTATTTGATTATCCCAAAGCTGCAATGTCCCCAACATCGTCTTTGGAATATTTTCAAATGTTAATGGGTGTTCCTATTATACCACCTGTGAACTTAGCAAATAGAAATAATGCCAAATCAGGTCTGGCGATAAAAAAAAAAATAGTCGTCAAGCATTATGCAGTGTATTGGGAATGTTAGTTTATTTGAGGCTTCAAACCCAGTTAGCGGCACACTGGTGAACGACTGAAGTTGGTGTTTTTTGTAATTTCCTAATTTCTAGGTGCGAATACAAGCCAGTCTTCCATTTGAAAAAAGTCTCTTCACAGGGAGCAGGCAGACCTTCAATGCGATACTTACATGACATGGTAATTCAAGCATTCACTTCAAAATATGAAAAGCAGATGGCAGCAAAGGCACAATTCTGACTATATAAATACATTAAGGCTACACATGCATGCACAACATGTTTCGACGTGTATTATTTTGCTAGAGAGGAATGTGTAAGAGGTGCATATATGATTAAGTAGTAACACACATATTTTGGGAATCGCCCAAAAATGATAAAAAAATAACATGCAGTGAAACCCGGTCACAACAACACATCTCTGCATCAATTTTTTATCAAATCTAGTTAAAGAATACAGGAATCATTGTTGTCCTGTATTGAGCTCCTTCAAGTACAGGAATATTCTGTACAATAAATCTCTCTAAATTGTTGAGATTTTGAAATCCCCACAATATATATATTTTTTAAATCTCGGAACAGCCTTCAGTATTTAAACTTGTCACACATACAATCGATTTATCATTTTCGCTACAAATTAATTACCTCAAGGGGGCCACGGAAGAAAATGGAGCCGTGACATGTGGTTTAGAGGGCTTCAGAGAGCTGAGAAGAAAAATTAAGGTGTGAAGAAATAAAGCTTTTATATTAGTGACATAAACACTTACAGAATCCAACAAAACCACCCATAAAACCAGGGCCGTCTTAGGGCAGGGACCTACCCGGGCCTCACCGCCTACATTTTACAACAAGTTCCCTAGGATGAAGTTTTTCGCAGGTCCCTGGCTAGATTTTTCAGACCCTCTTCTCTATATTGAATTATATTGTGAAAAATAAAAAATGATGAAAACCATATCAGGCCTCGGGCTGCAGCTCTGACTGTCCCACTCTTGTGAGGGGTCATGTCCGGGGCCCTCATGTCCATAAGTAAGGTAGGTAATATTTGTATGGTACAATAAATTTTGAAAATAAGTAGGAAATGTGTAGGCTGTTTATTTCCAGCTAAGTATGGGACTAACATAGCATCACTTTGCCTGAGGGGGGGGGGGGCAGCGTTGAGACGGTTCTGATAGAACTCGCGGGGAGATCAATAAATTCTAGGCCAGTGGTCTTTATGCCAATTTTCTTTGCAAAATTTTTGTTCAGTATAAATTCAATGAAAAAATTATTTCAACAAGTATAAAGGATCTTGCTTCTAGATGGGAGTTGAAGACTCGGGTAAGGCAGGGGGCCACGGGCAAAAAAAGGTTAAGAAACACTGTTATAGAGGGTACATAGCCAACACCTCATCACAAAAATTACTGGTGAACTGTTGATCCTAGAGGCATACTTCCAGTTAGAAAAAATATCCAAATAACATGTGGATTTCACAGACATGTCATTCATATTGCAAGGGGTTTTATATTTATTAAAATAAAAAAAACTTTTTATACAGACACAGTGTTCAAAAATCCAATTAGAAAGTTATCCTGTCGCTCCTGAGGCCAACCGAAAAAAAAATTCCATGTTTCTAAGCGCATTGCAGTATTTACTGAAATATTTGAATTCAAAAATCAGAGAAAAGTTTGGAAAGACCAGCATAAATGAGGGAAGAAAGTTTTTTTCTTAACCCTCCCCAGTTTTTGAATTATAATATTTCAGTGTGTATTGCATTTAGAAACATGGAATTTTCTTGTTGGCCTCAGGAGTGACAGAAAACAACTTTCTAGTTGGGTTTTTGAGAAAAGGATGTCCATATAAAAAGTTTATCTTAATTCAATAACTATACAACTCCTTGCAATATGAATGACGTATCTGAGGTCCCAACGTAATTTGGATACTTTTTCTAATTAGAAGTATGCCTCTAGGATCAATGGTTCGTCAATAATTTGCAGCACATGATGTTAGCTATGTACCCTGTATAAAGAAATCAGTTGATAAAAATTGATTTAAAAAAAATCAAGAAATCAGATTTTTTATATATTTTTGACACCTTGAAATATTGACTAAGTAGTTTTCATAACAGTTATATAAACTGAATAGCCAAAAAAACTGGTACAGGCATGCGTATGCAAATAAAGAGATATGGAACCAATCAGAGTACAGCGCTGCAGTCGGCAATGCCTATATAACACAACAAGTGTCTGGCATAGTTGTTAGATCGGTTACTGCTGCTACAATGGCAGGTTTTAGAGATTTAAGTGAGTTTGAACGTGGTGATATAGTCGGCGCACGAGAGATGGGACATAGCATCTCCGAGGTAGCAATGAAATTTGGATTTTCACGTACGCCCATTTCACGAGTGTGCCGTGAATATCGGGAATCCGGAAAAAAAATTAAATCTACGACATCACTGCGGCCGGAAAAAGATCATGCAAGAACGGGACCAACAGCGACTGACGAGAATCATTAAACGTGGCAGACGTGCAACCCTTCCGCAAATTGCTGCAGATTTCAATGCTGGGCCATCAACAAGTGTCAGCATGCGAACCATTCATCAATATGGGCTTTCGGAGCCGAAGGCCCACTCGTGCACCCTTGATGACTGCACGACACAAAGCTTTACGCCTTGCCTGGGCCCAACAACACAGACATTGGACTGTTGAGGACTGGAAACACGTTGCCTGGTCTGACGAGTCTCGGTTCCAATTGCTTCTAGCTGATGGACGTGTACGAGACAACCTCATGAATCCATGGACCCTACATGTCAACAAATGACTGTTCAAGCTGGTGGAGGCTCTGTGATGATATGGGACCCCGATACAACTCTGACAGGTACGTAAGCATCCTGTCTGATCACCTGCACCCATTCATGTCCATTGTGCATTCCGACGCACTTGGACAATTTCAGCAGGACAATGCGACACCCCACACGTCCAGAATTGCTACAAAGTGGCTCCAGGAACACTCTTCTGACTTTAGACACTTCCGCTGGCCACCTAAATCCTGGGATACATGTCTGGGATGCCTTGCAACGTGCTGTTCAGAAGAGATCTCCACCCCCCTCTTACTCCTACGGATTTATGGACAGCCCTGCAGGATTCATGGTGTCAGTTACCTCCAGCACTACTTCAGACATTAGTCGAATCCATGCCAACTCGCAGGGACCCTACACGATATTAGGCAAGTGGACCAGTTTTTTTGGCTCTTCAGTGTAGTTCTCTCATTTTCATTTACATGCTATAGTAAACTTAGAGATATTTCTTTTGAAAAAATCCCATTAGCATACCAAACTACTAAAGATCCCATTTATCATACCAATGTCAGCTAACAGTCTACATTTAAAACAGTATTGAAATTTGTACTTGATAACAAAAATCCAAAATGTCGTATTATGTAACATTCAGTCATTAATTTAATCAATTCAAATATTCTGCAGAAAGGCCTTTATAAAATATTACTTCACTTTGAAAAAGAACCGCCTTGAATGAACAAAAGTGTTTATTACAAGCTGTGAAAAATTTCTATGTTGCAGCATGATCAAAAAGGCACGGAGAGGAAAAATTAGGGTTGTGAAAAAATTGTAGAGTTTTATCATTGCTTTTGAAAAGAAACATGTTTCCCATCTTCAAAAATTATTTCCCATAGATAGTGTATTACCTCCTACACAAAGCCTGTAGTAAATTCCATTCTAGAGATAGAAATCTGTTCATACAGCTAACACTTCACTTTCTCCATAGGAAAGAAAGTTCTTGGAATAGACTCTGGAGAGAAACTGAATTTATCCTACCCCCAACCTGACTACTCATCCAAAAAACAAATATCTATCACATTTAAATATTAATTAACATGTAAGTAATTAAAATATGAATCTTACCATCTCTAATTTATTTGTATTACATCATACAAGTTAAAAAAATTAATCAAAATTGTTTGAAATATCTAAAGTATCTGATTTAAATCAGTGATTTTCTTTTTAAATCATGCAATTTAAATCAAGATACCCTGCAAGAAATCGAAACAAAAGTCGGGATATAAAAAAATTTTATTCATTTTTGCCATTCTTAATACATCTTAATCAGCAAAAGAAAAAAAAAAGAAATTGATCATTTCCAACCCCCTAGCCACCCACGAACCAGTCCAGTGATGCCTCCACCTTTCTTCTGTTCGAGTCTATCCTCGAGACTTGGGAATTCGACTTGATTCAATGCTAGGTCGAAGAAAAGAGGCTTACAAGGAATCGGTTGGTAGTCAGGTGGGAATGGAGCTATTTGCGGCTGTCTTGATGTCAGTTTTGGATCTTCATAGTAAAGGTCCAAGCGTTCCATCAGAGTCTGAAAATTGTTAATGGAGAATGAAAATAATGAGTGGGTGGGATAGGATACAGACAATGGAAAAGACAGATAAATGTTTTGAATATTGAGAACATTCCCTCAAGGCAATGTTTATTTTTCCTCTGGCTGACCATTCTTTTGACGAGTCAGACAACTCACGAGAAAAGCTCTTCAATTGACGCACATTCTTGGGACACCAGAAGAAATACAGTAATACTCTGACTTATGGCATCAGTCTTGGAATGAATTGCCTGATTAACATCAATAATTTGTTAGTTCAAGACTAAGTCGATAAATTTTTCCACTGATAATGCCCCATCATCCTCAGGAGAGAAGAGAGGGGAAATGAGCAGGTATTCTTATCTATTCATCATTTTGAAGTTACTCATGCTGCAAAGAATTCACATGTATTTTCCATTCACCCCCCCCCCCCAATCTGTTGACAGTCAACTCTTGTTCACATTTTGATATCAGGAAGTGTGATAGTGTTCAAAAAATATGTATATCTTCCTTTCCTTAGGGTAATACATGAATATACATACGGCAAAAATAATAGGAAAAAAATTCAGTATTTCTGGACTTAACCTCAATTTTATTTTGCTTAGAGTTGGTGGGGGGAAGCATTATCACCTGCACAAAATCAGAAGTTTTCTTCTTAGAAAAAAACAATGTTGAACCTATAAAAGTGAGAATTTTGCATCCCGAATGGGAGGGGGCACATGACAGTGTTCTAATCCAGGGACAGCAAATTAATATTTTTTTACACTGTAAATCCCCTACAGAATAGATCGTAAAAACTTCTAGCTCTCAAAAATGATCCCAGCTTGGGGACTTGGCTCTACTCTATTTGCGGGTCAACATCAACGAAAATGCACAAATTTTTTTTTTTCTGTAGGATGTCTAGCCAAAATGATTTAACTTATTCACATACAGTCTTTTGGCAACATATTCAGAATATCTCTACTTCAAGTATATCTGAAAAAACTAGTTTCCTTATTTGCAGGTTCGAAAAATGAAGGACAAAAAGAAATATTGGGGAAAGGGGGGGGGTTATTACAGTAGATAAGAGAGTGCAATAAGACTCTTTTGCTCTTGCCCTCTGTTTCTCACCCTTTTCTATGAGTTATCTTTCTCTTATATACAGTATATATGGGGGATCACTAAACAGGACTATAGAGAGAATGAGGATGAAAGAAAAAACAACTCATGTTCACATGGTTACAATAGATCTTCACGATAATAAAAAAGGTAAAAAAAAAACAGCCGGAATGAATTTCTTCAACTTGCATTTGGACGAGATATCTCATCTGTGAATATTAAGGGGGGGGGGGGGGGTTAAGGCATTTCTCATGAATATAATACGAATAAAATTGAATGTGTTCATACCTTCTTCTGAGCTGCCACCTGAGGAGTTTGATCTATACTTTCATCTGCACCCAAAATACTGGAAGAATATGCATTGTATCTATCTCTTTCTATGGACGTCCTTAGCTCTTGCAAGGATGTCATCAAATCCTATGAGAAAACGTTTATTAAAATTAAGACGAAGTGATGAATTTCGCATGTAATAAAGCCTTGAAATTAGTTTCTTGACATATGATATGAACCTTTAAAAAAAATTCATAATTATTTAACTCTAGTATGTACTGGATCATCTTTTTCCTATCAAGTTTTTGAGTAAAAAGGGAAAAAAATCCCTTTTGAAGTTTTTTCCAATCGTATCACAACCTCAAGCTTTTGTTTTGGGGGGGGGGGGATTTTCAAAATTATATTTTTGAATTTAGCTGGTATGGAGACAAAAAAAGTCATCTGCAGGACTTTGGCTAGTGTTATTTTCGAAGATTATTTTCCAGGTAAAGAATTTTGATGATAGTAAAAAAGAATGGAAGCGAAATTGTGTGTCTAGGGTTTGATGAATCAAAAAAAAAATTATGTGCCAACCAAATTTCTATTTTTCAGAGATGATTTTTCCTGTGAGATGAGGACATTATTGCAGAAGTCTGAATCTTAAAATTGTGATTTACCTCTGTGGTCTTGTTCCAGTTATGCATGACATTGTATACCCATGAATTTTCTTGGGGGGGGGGGGGGAAGGATAAGTCCTCTCACAAAGTATATTGGGGAGTGGGACCCAGAGTCCTCGGGTACCAATGCCTATGCTCAACATGGTGTAGGTAAGATGAACTTCTACCAATAATGTGTACACACAGTCTGCATTGTGATAGTCAAATTTATGACTAAAAAATTTAAAACTCGAAAGAGTGATAAACTGAACATTTTTACAAAAATGAAAAGACAGCCAAACAATGTTTAGCAGGAATGACAAGAATGCTTGTGTCCTGTGAAAACAAGGCATATGGTCTGCGTGTTAAAATTTATAGAAGCTTCATACGCATCAAAAGTAATCTTGATTGTTGCATGGCTTGGAAAAAAGTTGGCCAACCTGTGCATTAAGTCCACGTATATACAGGGTGATCAGCGAATAAGCCCTTATTTCAAAATTAAATATATCGACAACAAAGATCAATAGAATTATGCGGTAAATGGTACATTTATTAGCAAAACTGTAAGAATGTTGTACAAAAATTTTGAAAATTTAGTTTTTTTTTAATTTTTTAAAATTAAAAAAAAAAAAAAACTGGAGATTTTGGGGTTCCGAAAATCTTCATTTGTGTGGAGAGAAACCACTGCATTCGCCTAAAGTTACTGCATGGGCTGCGGTATGCGCCACAGCCATTATCGGCCCCTTCTTCGTGGGAGAAACGATTACTACTGAACGTTACGTTACAATTTTGGAACAATTTGTCAGCACACATGGCGCATACCGCAGCCCATGCAGTAACTTTAGGCGAATCCTGAAAAATCACGCTAAGGCTTGTATTTTGGTAGAATAGCTCCTTCTTCTTGAAGATATTTTTGAATGATGGTTACACAAAAATCGACAAAAAATTATTGCAATGCTGAACTTTATAAAATGTCTCTGGGTGTCGTTGTTTTAAAATAAACAAGAAGTTCAGATTTTCAAAACCAAATGAGGCAATATGTCCATGTCAGCTGCTGGAAATACTCGTGTGCTACATTCGGTGTGCTCAGTGTCGAACTGAACTGGTTGTTTACTTATGACAATAGCATTCGTTGGGCAGCCGAAATACGTCATATGTTGGTTTTTTATTTATCATCAGAAGTACTGTGACCAATAAATTTTCTCCATTTTCTTAGGTAAAAGCCAAAGGCTTAAATGTATCTGTTTATGCAGGTGCTCACTTCTCCTTCAAGGATGTCTACTTAGGTATTAATGAAAATTAAATTGTTAATTTAACAAAAACTGGTTATAATTTAATTTTTAAGTATTAATTCAAATGACATCATTTACTTATATTTTTATTTGAGAATAACTAATAATAAAGCATCATTTTGTTCAACAGATCCTTTGTGTGTTACAATGACATACTAAATGTCTGATTGAAGATTTTAACTTAGGTTTACATTTAGAAAAACACTGTAGTTCGGTATTGTTTCTTTCAATGAAATTTTATCGAATCTGACTTTATCAAGTTCCACAATACTGAGTCCATTTCCTTGGGGAATAATGCAAACCATCTCTAGATGGGCAGTCAGTGGCCATGTTTGTCTGTACTTTCTAATGTCTGTTAATAAGGGTTGAATAAACTAGGTTTTATTGTATTTTGTGGATAAACAATGAACTTTATGTACATCAAGAAATAAAAGGCACAAAAAACATGTAACCAAAAAAGCAAAGATTATTATAAAAAACAAACATTAATGATTTATTTGATATTCCATAGAACTCAACTATAAAGTTTTAAAACATGTCAAAGAAAAATTAATGAAGTGCATAAGATGTCAAAAGAAGACAAACCTTTTTCAAAACAGAATTATTGTCTAAGGCAGCCTTGGCATATTCGTCAGCTCGCCCATAGAGAGCCATAGCTTCAGACCATTTGTTGGCGGAGGTATACACATCAGCAATGTAGTAACATCTGTCGAAAATAATTAGTATCACATGATATTCTAATACTTATTACATCTAACAAAATGTTTACATATAGTTATATCACCTTTCATTTCGTGGTGATGGTGGCAACCATAAATATCAAACAAATGCAAAACATCCAGTAAAAAATTGAAAAATATAGATACCAACCTGTGTGCTTTATATGCTAATATCTCTGCTTTTATTTTCTCCACAAACGTTGAATCTTGATCGACACCTGGTAGCTGAGTCATTTCTTGCAAGTTCTGATATGGCAATTAAAAAAGAACTTTCATGTTAAGTCTATTTCAAGTATTACCAGTATGTCAGGAATAAGGGCAAAACGTATCTCAGATTCGGAACTGAATACTTCTTTGCTCAAAAATACCTGTATCATTATCTCATAAGGTCGCACTAGATCCTGCGGTTTCACTGGTTTCTTGCTTTCAACAGCTGCCGAGCCTCCAGACTCCATGTTTTGTTTCAATGATTCAATGATGAGAATATTTCTCTCCACAGTCTTCTCCAAGCGAATGTATGCCAAATAAGAATGCAGAAAAGTGAGGCTTGACTGAGCTGCTTCTGATCTTGCTTTCAAAGCCTAAAATCAAATCAAATTGATAACCTAAATATTGCATAAAAAATAGTTTGTCCGAAATGATTAAAAACTTTGAGATTTTTGTGTCAGCTTTGACACAAAATAGCATCATCTTTATCTTCTTCAGCTTGAAACAAATGCAATATTGAACAGGTAAAAAAATTCTAGGGCTTTCTGCTTAATGACATCAATATACAGGGTGTTCATAAACTGTTTGGAAAGAATTGGAGGGGTAATAGTACCAGATGTGTTAACTTCTGGAGTCTGGAAATTCTTCTGGGAAGAGGGAGGCCCTAACTGACCACTCACTATAGCCCTGATTAAAAAATCAATGAATTAAAGAAAAGTGCCCCTCTCCTCCACCCGCGAGGTTCCACGTACTTCCCTGAGCAAAATATAATATTCAAACAGCAAAACATCTGCCACTCAATTTTATGCTATCAAGAATTCTCCTGAGAGAATGCCTGAAAAAGTTTTATTTTCAATATAACCTTATCACTAGAGCCCGGATTATATGCACTAAAAAAGTCGCAAAATATGCTCTAAAAATATGCACTGAAAAATGCAAAAATATGCACTGAAAAATGCAAAAATATGCACTTAAAATACAAAATATGCACTTAAAATACAAAATGTGCACTTAAAATACAAAAGTAAGCACTTAAAATGTCAAAATGTGCACTTAAAATGCCAAAATGTGCACTTAAAATGTCAAAACGTGCACTTAAAATGCCGAAATATACACTGAAAATGCCAAATATACACTGAAAATGCCAAATATACACTGAAAATCCCAAAATATGCATTAAATACTCCAGAATATGCACTAGAAATCAGAATATGCACTAGAAATCTTGAAAAAGTCAAAAATTCCGAAGTATGTACAAAAAATGAGAAAATATGCATTAAAAAAAATTACCATGCAAAAAAAAAGCAGATGTGTTTTTAAAATGCATCTTTTCTACTTTTAGTTCGTTGTAGTTGCTCAATAACGAAAATACCAGTAACAAAAAATTTCGACACTATTTCTAAAAAAAATTTAACACGACATATCTCTAGAAATAGCCTTACCATAAAACGGCTAATATTCGTAAAATACTTTATAAATATGCATTAATTCACTAAATTTCCCCTGCGGGAAAAAAATTGATATTATAAAAACATTTATTTGAACAATATATTATTTATATGAACAATATTTATTTGAAAAATTATAGAAAAAATTGAGTGAGTTAAATAAACCTTCAAAATATGCACTTATACTGAAAATTGTTTGATTTTATGCATTTATATGCATTAATGCTAAAAAAGGACAAAATATGCAAAAGCATATGCACATATGCATTTGCATATAATCCGGGCTCTACTTATCACTCAAGCTTTTCCTACAGCGACTGCACCAAGATCACTGCAGCTACCATAACCTATGACAGTCGCTAGGTTGCAGTAGACTATAAAGCAGCATCCAGACCAGTCGTGCTGTGATACACAAAACCAAACAAAAACTGATTTAGAAGCATGGGTCATTCTGATGGCATCAAAGAACTAATGAAACGGGGGCAGGGAAAATCTACATATACACTGAATCTAGCGTTCTCACAAGAGAGAAATTAGTATTAGCTGGCGAACTGGTTTTTCAAAACATCATGTATAAAAAGGGAAAAAACAGGTTTTAGGCTGATGCCAGACAAGCGATTATCACTGTATGCCGAAGATGATAGAATGCACCACCAGTTATTGTCAGTCCGGTGCTGTTTTTCATGAAAAACCTTTTTTGTAATAGCAAAAAACCACCCGTCCATCGAGCTGCCCAATTTTTGCTGTTGGGGGGGGGGGGGCCCCACATCCTGGAGCTAGGACCTTTGGTGGGCCCCATGCCAGCCTTTTCACAGAGCCCCCCCCCATAGTTAATTCGTAGTGGGAAAAAACAAAAAATGACACACATCCCAGGGCTGGAGCCCTGTCAGCCCACCCTTGTGGATCACGGCCACATTAAAGTACTGGTATACAAAACACCCATATACTCTGTGGAGATCTCACCTACCAAGAACCCTTGTTGTAGCGGAATAGATCAATACGACACCATGAGTCTACAAGATAGTGCACCAGCCTTTCATTCTTGATGCAAACTGAGCAACGAAAAAGCAGAAAGTAAATTTGCCACATTGAAGTTCGAACAGTGTGAAAAAAGAAGAAATGTAGCAAAATCATAAGTTGCACAATCCCATGCAGATCAGCAAAAGGCTCAAAGTGATATCCCTTTAGTTGAGCCTCCCACTTTGAGCTTTTGCTGATCTGCATGGGATTGCGCAACTTATGATTTTGCTAAGTTTCTTCTTTTTTTATACTGTTCAAACTTCAATGTGGAAAAATTTACTTTCCGCTTTTCTGACACTCTGAGTGGATTGCCACCATAGGTTTCATAGTAAATATTCTGGGCCATGATGGGTACTATAACCCTTCCAATTTTTTATGAACGTCCTACATATGTTACTGTCCATTTCAAACATCTAGTGCCTTTGTGAAGTTGGGCAGTACCTGAAATCTGGACAATGTGCGAAGTGATAAAAAAGACTAGATTTCAAACTCGGACCATTATCACATAACAACCCCCTTTTATGAAGCATTTTAATATTTGTCGAATTTAATTTTTTTTCATCAGATGCGCGCAACAAACTAGTAATCCAAGTTATGAGTGGGAAAAATGTAATCAAAATATATCTTGTAAGCAAATATTCAACCAACACATATAAAATGTATAAGGAAGAGCTTATTCCATATATAAAAGCCAAGGTGCACTTTGAGCAAATCAAAGCAGACAAGGTTTGTGGAAAGTACAGTGTACCTTCTTTAAAGTTAATAAAGCTTGGAGGTTATTTTAGTTCAGCAAAATTATTTTAGCTTGGAAGACAGTGTATTCAACCATGGTAAAAATTTATTTCTTGAAAAAAGTGTCCAATCTCATTTAGCATGGGATGAGAAAGAGTTAATATTTTGACTCTGAAACAAATTAAAAGGGATCTCTATTATTTATGAAGGAAAGTTTGATATCTAGTGAGTTGAGATGCAATTGTATCTGTCAAAAACATTTGGTAATCTGAGTAAGCCAATACAATTGAAATTAATCAACAATAGATATTAAAAGATATTAAATATTTAAAGATATTAAAAATTTAAATATCAATAGATATTAAGAGTTAATAAATAAATAAATTAAAAAAAAAAATAAATTTGCTACCTGATCAGCTTTAATTTCATCTTTGATGGTCTGCAGAGCATCTTTACAATCCAGAAGAAGCCGTTCATAAACAGCAATTTTAGCATCAAGGTTTGGAGCCTTATCAATCTCACTTTTGGTCTCTTGGACATTCAATAAGAAAACCCTAACTTTTTCTTGCCTCACAGGTATTTTACGGCCGAGCCACTGTACTTCAGATAATGTTACAGCTTGCTTCTCTCTTGTCTGTGCGATCAGATTCTGTAAAAGATGCAGAATAATAATAACAACAACAATAATTTGTTAAGGGAAAAAGTCTCTGGTTGGGATATTATATTACAGGGTGGTCCGGAACTCCACCAATAACTTCTAAAGGTGATTGTATACATCAAGACAAATAATTTTTTGCAATGGAAGCTTGGGTTGAAACTCAAAATACATTTATTCAATCCGAAAACTAAGTAAGTGCAGAAACAGCTGCAGGTTACTAGTATTAGCAGAAAATAAAACACTAATGTGAGCACTCACAGTAGCTGCTCAAAGTGGTGTCTGAAGGTAGTTACACAACTGACACTGATGGTTCAGATACACACATATCCAACAATTCTTCATTAGTATAGTTGTTGCTATATTCTCATAATACGTACTGGATGAACGTTGGGCAAAGCTGAACTCTAACTGCAGAATTTGCCTTGCATCACTTGGCAAGCATTTTATAACTAGTTTTCCAAACATGCAATTGAATCTATAATCTGTTTTACACATATTGCCTCTTTCTCATTGGATGTGACATAATGCTGCTTGTTCTCCATAGTCAATGTTGTTTCTGACTAAATAATCGTATTTCGATCCAAGGTTTCCTTTCAAATTTTTTTGTCTTGATAAGTAAGATCACCCCTACAAGTTTGTCGGTGGAGTTCCGGACCACACTGTATACACTTGATACTATGTTTTTATAGTTTGTTCATAGAAGTTTGTGAGTGAAAGCTAACAAAGATTTTAAAGTAAATGCATCTCCTTACATCTAATTCTGTGGTCAACATGTTCTGGTCAGTCGTTTTCCCAGACAGTCTCATCTGCATTAGGTCATTGATGGCAGATTCGTCACCGATATTATAAGCACAATAACGTATGTTTGGAGTGAGTTCTTCTACTCTCTGAGTGTACAATACACGTTCATCTTCATTAAGAGCCTGAGAAAGCTTCTCATAGATTGTCCTTGATGAGAGAGAAAGAGAAAATACAATAAGTATTATATCTGAAACTGCGATAGAGAAGCTCAGATTTTCATATAGGAGAGAACCTCATATTTACACAAGAAGACAAATTTAATACACATTCACAACATACAGTAAATTTATTAGAGCCAGCTCTTGCTAATCTGACACATATCAGACCAGGGTAAGTCAGATTAATGAAAGTTAGTTGAAAAACCCCATTTAAATACAGTCGAATCCCAGTATAACGAACTCCAAGAGACCGGAGAAATCACTTCGTTATAATGAAATTTTGTTATAAAAGAATTCCAGGTTTTTGCATTGTTCCATTTAAACTTATCTGAGGGATCAGAAAAGTGTTCGTTAAAACAGGATTCAACTGTAATACAAACTTCTGCGTACAGACATGCAGTGACATGTTTCCCTCCTCTACACTCAAAAAATTAAACACAGGATTACTGGACGAGCTGGACTAGTGTATGACCGGATTATTGAAAGTATACTGTAACATTATGAGGAATGTTTTAAGGATAAGAAATGTACTACATTATATTTTTATACCACACACCTCAGTAATTTTACACCTGTACAGTATCTTTTTGTGTACAAACAGATCTGCATCCTGCTTCTGTACAAACACATGCCATTTTGAACCATATTTGATAGCACATCTTTATTGTACTGCTATGTGATTATGAAAGTATTAAGACTTTGCACTGCTAAAGCCTGGGTTTGATTCCCACAGGTGAATATTGGTATATCTGTCGTTAAACATTCCAACCACCAATCCAGAATTCATTTTAATTCACTGTGATGACCAGCTGGAGTAGGGTTTCTTGGGGTTTTCAAACCTTGATGTGTAAACGTAAGCTATCCTCTACTACAGGTGCCAATTTACGGACTTGAAAATTCTGTAGTTTGTCACATGACAAAATATTTCAGTGCTGAATAAAACATGTCATACAGTGTAGTAATAACTCATGGTTCATCCTAGTCATCCCGTTGAAAATTGTAATGGATGGACCACAAATTATTAATACACTATAAATCGACTGCTTTGACACGGGGACACCAATATTGATTGGTATGGGACAATTCCAGGTTGTGGTGTCATAGGGAATTTTTCCCCAATAGGGTTGTGAATAAATAGAACAGCTTATTCCCTGGGGAGTCGTGAACTCAATTGGCTTGTTTAAAAAGAAATACAATATCCATTGGATACTGGTAAATCCAGTATCCATACTTAGATAAGACAACCATAAATTTTTTTTATGGGTAATATATTATATTTTATCATAATTATTGGTTTTTTATTGCTCTTATTGGATTGTTGTATTTTTGATATAGTTTAAATGTCCTCTATATTTGACATCCATATTTTTTTATGGGCATCTTTTTCAGCCATCTTGTTGGGCATTTTTCCTTTTATGGAATTGCTATTGGTATATTTGTCGTTAAACATTCCAACCCCCCCCCCCCCCCAAGAGAATTCATTTTAATTCACTGTTTACTGATTTGTAGTTTTTCAATTCCCCCATTTGGATTTTTTTTGTGATTTTATTAGCAACATTGCTCACTTTTAGCACAATATTTTACGACAATTAGAAATTTCCCATATTTTTCTCAAGGAAACATGGTCAGCCTAGGATTGCAAGGACTGGGTGATTTTTCATTTCAGAAAAGCATAATTAGGATTCTTCAATTAAGATATGAAAAACTGGAAGAGTCTGGTTTCCAATTGGAAGATTTTAATAAGGTAGAAAATCTCTGGAGCATTGACACCTGTGTATTATTTACAAAGTAAGTATACACGCTAACGGGGAAAAAAAAATTATTGAAACTCTAAAAAATTCATGGACCTACTACTTCCATGTCTGATGAAAACAGATGGCAGCATGCCAAACACATAGCACACACCTCAGGCATATACAGTACAATTTTTTTCATCTGCCCCCTAAAAAAAATCCTGTTCCTTAACAGAATATCACCTGATCTTCCTAATTGTGGGCTGGAAACGTTTAAAGAAAAAAAATGAAGTAAATTGAGCAGCCTGTTGTCAGTGGGATAAGGTTAATTGCCAGATCTATGAATATAAAGTCAGGATGCCATGAACATTGGCAAATTTCATGAAATAGGCGAGAAATTGCTTAATCCTTAAAGTATTCCGATTATCTACAGATGATGAGTGTAGTAGCCTGCTAAATAACCTTCTGATGATTTCAATTGTGTGTTTTTTCTTTTAAGAGATGAAATTCTCAAAATAATGTATAGATGCCATACATATACATGGTCCAGATTTTTTTTAAAATTAGGATTTCACTATTCATTTTACAGGTTCCAATGTACTGTACGGGATGGATGCACATAGGATAGTGTAGTGGTAAAGTGTCAGCCTCCAATTCATTTGTGTGTCTGTGACAGTGGTTTCAAACCCAGATTTTGTGTCACCCATTTTTTTTTTCTTTGCTGTATTGCATTTGCACTATCCGAGTTTAATATTCACAAAAGAAAACTGAAAAAAAGAAACTTTTTTTTTAAGCTCCAGCAGAAAAGAGAAGCATTTCTCCAACTATCCGCGCAGCCAAAGTGTTAAGGAAGACCGGAAAAAAGAACACGTAAATCAATATGTATATAGCATTTGCAATTATAGAGAGTTGGTTTGAGCTCTGAGCGTGTGGTTTGTTTCACATTCTCCCGATATATTTTTTAAGCATATGAATACTTAAAATCTAATCATAACAATTTTTAATTTGAACTTATCTGGCCCTTACTAATAAAAATGAAGAAAATCCCATATAACGATTTAAAACTCACTGAGACAAAGAAAAATGTTCCATAGCAGTTTGCCACGATTGAAGTTCAAAATGCAGTACTCCTTTCATCCATGCTCCATAAGCCTGTTTGAAAGAAAAATGTGGTGGATCAATGAAACTTCACACAAGATATTCAAGATGAAATAACAGCTACAACAGCAGCATTAAAATGTAGTAAAAACCATCAAATCCAGGATCTAAGAGATCTGTGAGAATCTAAAACTTTTTTTCAGGTATTATATCAAACTTTACTTTATGAGGATAGATGAAGATTTATGATACTCCCAGATTTACAAACACATTTGAATTGGACACTTTTCGAATAATGAACCAAAATATTCTGTGCTCTTGGCAAATCCTAGATTGACTTTGACAATATTTTGAAAATTTTTCTTGTTCTAACCTGATGCACCTGCAACCCCCCCCCCCCCCCCCCCCATCATTCACAGTATTGACTGCCTAATTATGAAAAGAATTGATATAACATTAATTAATACAGTGAAATTCCTATACAACGATACTCACAAAGGACTGCGGATACATATCATTATAGATGGAATATATTAACATTACGAAAAGCGTATTGGAACCAGATATTAATATTGTTACATAGTAAATTACTGTAATATAGGAGCATTGCAAAAAAAACTTCAATTCAGACAAGAGGGGGAACAAAAGTGCATGAAAAGTGTTTGGGGGGAAAAAATACTCAAAAGATCTGTAAACAATTTTGAAGACTTTAAGGATGAAATTTGTTGAAAATGTGTTAATTTGAAATGAAGACAGAATCCTTCCTAACCAGCATCCATGAGCTGGATTGCCTAAGGAAAACTTGATGGAATTAGAAGCTGCTGGAATTAGAAGAAAAAAAAATGCACAGAATTGCTAGAAAAATGTAGCTCTAGCTTTTAGTGAACAATACACTAGCATGTAAAAAAAATATACGTAAAAGTATGAAAATGTGGCTCAATTTTTAAGAAAGATCAAGGACCACCTAGCACTTTATGGGCAAATTTATATACAGAGTGATCATAACATAACTTTTTTTATATACAAGCCCCTAATGGCCACAAAAATCAATGAATGCGAATGAAATTTGACATGTCTTTGAAAGTATGTGCTCAAGAATTGAGAACATGGAAACCGTAACTCTCAAGGTTACGGTCACAGCAACAAAATTTCTAAAAATTTGAATGACAACTCTCATTTTTATACATTGCTAAATGATTTATGCAGTGAAAAATTTTGAATGCATTGGAACAAAAAAACGATCACACAGAATGCAAAGAAAGATCTCACCAAGGGGTTGGGGTGTTAACCCCTCTAGGAGCGGGAACTTCCTGTGGCAGTAATATAATTGACATTAGTTGTTTCTTTGTTTGTGTCGTGCACTGGCCTTTATCACACTACAGCTACCATTCTAATACATTTATTGTTTTTGACTGCACCAACCACTTTTAATATATATTAACTGTGATCATAACATTGAGAGGTAGGGTTTTTCTTTTCATTTTTGAGCATGCACTGAAAAACTACCACAGCTCAAATTACATTTGCATTCGGCAATTTGTACAGTCGCTAGGAACTTGTACATTGGCAAATTTAGTTTATGACTACCCTGTACATAAAAAAAAAAAAAAGGAGATATGCCTCTTAATTTTGAAGCTTTTTTTTTAAATAAAGCTATTAAAATATCGAAACACAACATTTAAAATAATAAAGATTCCCTACCCCCAAACGTTATTTTCACATCAAAATAGGTGAAATTGGTTTTTGAAAATAAATGAAAATCTCACCTGAGCCTCAAGTTTCGTCCTCGCATCACATTTTGTGCTCTCGCATAATGCTTCGAGCTCTGAGGCTAACCTACTAGCCTTATACAAGCGACTTATCAAATGGAAGCGCTTCCTGGGTTCAGTATTAGCTTCTTGCTTCAACTGCATGGCGTAGCTCCAAGCTCTCTCTGCCATCATCAATGGTATGTATAAAAACCTGAAGAATGTGAATGAAATTAATACATTAGTGAATGAAAATAAACAGCCAAAAGGATAAATTTCAAGGGAATATTCATCTGTATACATTATTATATGCTTATTATTCTCATGTCACAGAGGAATGGCAATGCAGTCTAATCTAGTTACAATGAACTTCAAGAGATTGAAAATGTTTTACGCTAACATTCCATGGTACAGCAACAAAAAATTCTCTATGTAATATTCAAAGATTTATCATATCCTTGGTTCAACTGCAATACTTACTTTCAACAAAAAAAATTAACGTCTAATTTCTTCGGGGCCTGGTAGCACAGGTCAATTACAAGTCATTCAATCTACCAAAGGCAGGGGTGGGAAGTGACTAAGTCCATTTCGGAGCAGCTTTGGAGCAGCAAAATTCAGGATTTGGATCAGTTTTGGAGCAGCAAATTCAGGATTTGGAGCAGCAAATTCGGGATTTGGAGCAGCAAATTCGGGATTTGGAGCAGCAAAATATGAGATTCGGAGCACATATTTATAAATTGGAACAGTGAAATTAACAAGAATATTTTCGTTAACCCTCAACCCTTTTCAAAATAAAACTGCACTGTCTTTTGTTATTAAACATCTTTTCGTCAGCTTGATTTTTGTATTTTAGGCTTTTGACACCTTGTATGAAAGAGCGGCTATCATATTATTTTTTGCACCCGTCTATTTAAGATGATTTTTGCTTACTGTGGGCACTATTTGCTGCCTTGAACAGCAGCACTTCAAATGAGCTAAAAAAAATTTATAAGTTTTTAATTTTTTTTATACTTGGAAAGAAATTGTTGCAAAATGGGAGAGAATTTCGGAACAATCAACTCGATGCTTGGCGATTCAGCACTCATTATCTGGCGAGATTGGCGATCTGACATTCGCTATTTGGCGAGATTGACGATTTAACGCTCGTTATTTGGCGATATTGACTATTTAACGCTCGCTATTTGGCGATATTGACGATTTAACGCTCGTTATTTGGCGATATTGACGATTTAACGCTCGTTATTCGGCAAAGTTTCTAAACTAACATGCGTAATTCGGCGGACATGCGCTTTTTACTCCCGGAATGAAAATTTTTTTCACGAAACATCGGGATTTAACACAATGACAATCGACTACAGTAATTTCTGCTGCTTCCAGTGACGACTTTTTTTTTTTAAACGGAAACACTCGAATTTGCACTTTAAAGCTGAAAGGCATTGTAAGCCATCTTCAGTTCCACGATCACGGACAATATCGGGGTTTCGCGATGGAAAGCCCGATCAGGGGCCGATAGTTTAAGTATAGTGGAATAAAACACGCTCTTCTGTCTCGTAAAGAAACGTTTCGTGGCTAGCAGGAACAAAATTTTTTTGGCGTCCTTTCCGAAATTCCGGGCATACTGAAGCGAAGTTCGCTATTTGGCGCAGAAAAATGCGAAAATACGCTATTGGAGCAGGATGGCGCAAGATATTAGTTTTGGCGCAGTGCGGCGCAATTGGCGCAGAGTTCCCACCCCTGCAAAGGAATTCAGAGATTGCGTAAGAAACCCTACTGTGTGTATCTTTGTTAAAATTGTTTTTGGAACAAGTACAACTTATATGGAAGAAAGGGGAGATGGTGATGGAGACAGTTAACTTCACAACATACTGTCACCACAGTAAGTTTCTACACCATGCAATGAGCACACAAACTCTTTGGGAGAGACATGAAAGAAAAAAGCTATTCAAAATAGAAAAGGACTAGACAAACGCAACTTTACATTGGGCGAGGTATGAAAGCACTCCATGGGATTAGGTGTGTGAAATTACCAAATAAAAAAAACAATCTCTTCAATCTTGAAAAAATAAAATGTAGCAGCGAAATGAACACCAACGGGCAACTAAATCACAAGTTTCCATGTCTTCTACATCAAATATTCAAAACAGACAGGTGGGTGAACTGTAGGGGCAGTTATGATTACCCCTCATGTGCATAAAATCATTGTGGCACAATTAAAATTATAAAATTTCTCAAAGGTTTTTGTTTCAGTAGTTTGAAAAAGTTTTATAAATGCTTAAAGTTTGACACAGAGTCTGTATTTTCAAAGTTCTGTGAACAATATACACACACAACCGAAACACTATACTTTTATAAAATAAGCAAAAGGTTAGTATTTTGAGAAATATACACATTAATTCCAAATGAGAAGAAACTTCAATTTTATTGTAGATTGTGATACCTACTGTATGGCATTAAGCAGAGAAATTGACTTCGGCCTGCTAGAGCTCTAGCCCCAAATCGATTTCATTTAGCTTTTGTTATAATACCTAATCACATAGGTATTAATTGAGGATTATTTAGCTGAATGTTTTGCTTAGGGTTAGGGTTTTGGACAGGACACATGAATTTTATTGCACAAAAGTCTTAAATTTTGCGTATTCTTTGACTTTTCTTTTTTGGGACTAATAAACTTTTTTCCCCATATCAGCAGGAATGCAGACATGATTTCTGGAAATTTTGTGCAGTTTTTAACCCTCCCCCCTCCAGTTATCATACATGAAAAAAACTTACGCGGCCAACTGCCAATTAGTTGGGATTAGTCATTGGATATTAATTGGGATTAGTCAAGCCCTGATCATTAGAGAAAACTTGAAATCAAAAAATAAGTCATAAAAAAAAACTTGATTGGTTTTAATGTCATATTTGGGCATTTTAGGACAACTTGTTTTCTAATTTGTTGGAAATAAATTTTTAGAATGTTACTTTCATTAGAAAATCTATTGGATTCCATGCCATATCTTGACCTTTTCATGTTTTGGACAATCAAAAACCTCAACCCTGCGTAAAGCCACAATATGACATGAAGAGCGATAGTACTGTGTATAATTGAAGTAAAACTATCATGTACTAAAAAAAAATCCATTCAGAGCTTAAAAATACTATATGACGTCATCGATAATAGATCTTAAAGAAAAGGGCAAAAGTGTGAAATGAAAAAATGGCTACTTTTCCTTTTCCCCATACTAATACTTGAAGGAAACCACAAGCATATAAAACAATTGTCTAAATTTAAAATCGGTCAGAAAATGTAAAAGTATCTGGAAAAGTGGTTTGGTGGAGGTGTTTTGTTAGCCCAGAGGCCTGTCCAGCCAAAATTTGAGAACGTTTTCCTGATCTTTGAATGTAGAAAAATAAATTCTTGCATTTAAACAAAAAAAAAAAACATGTTGTGTAACATTTTTTGTTACACAATACAGAAGAAGAAAATTAAACATTATATAAACTTGAAGACTGGCAATCCTACCTAACATCAGTTAGAGTTTCTTCAGTGACTTTTTTCCCTTGAAACTTGTGTTTTGTTCCTTGGACAAAATGTAATGATTTCCTGAGCCTACGAATGCGTCTACTGCAGTAACTCCTATTTACACAACAAAATGAAAAACAATGTTAAAGTGTATCTCTTAATCAAAACAATTTCAGAACTTATATAGCCCATTGCTGTCTTAATGCATGGGTCCAACCGGGCATGGCCCGGTGGTCTAAAGAGAAGAGGGGCTTCAGAAAAATATAAATTAGATAAATTTTTCCAGAATTTGACAGGTAGGGCCTCTGAAAAATCACTTAGCCTGGGGGCCCATCATGCTCTTAAGATGACTCTGATACAGTCTACAGTGGAACCTTGTTTATATGTGTAGCTCAGTCATATAACTTTCACATTTGTATGATGGGTTGCTTTGGTCGCATTGGTTCTTATACATTTTGTTAAAATAATTCATTTAGGCCTAGTTGGTACAAAACTTCAATTATTTGACATTTTCACTTGGACTTAAACTCCAAATCTTTTTAAAAAACATTTTTTTCCCGTCAAATGCGTGCAGTTTCTAAAGACAGCAAGAAGAGCCATTTCAGCAAATCATCATAGCAAAAGCCATAAATTTTAAAGTGGTATGGAAGATTATTAGAGTGAGATCAAATTATAATGAATTCTATCATGTATAACTAACCTGTAACGCTGATAATCTCCATGGCGCAGACCATGTTGTTGCTGAGCATCCTTGATTATATACAATACTAAATTTATCGTCAAAGATATACATCATGTTATCAAGACCCATTGAACTATTTTTTTTAATGCAAAACATGCTATAAAAATGCAGAATCACTGGAAAAATGATGAATACAACAGACAGTATCAGAGCCAAACATTACTTTCAATATAAAAAGTTGAGAATGCATTTGTAATTACAGTAGCTATCACAGTCCGTTCATTCCTTTGGGAAAGAGTGCAAACCATTTCAAGATGGTCTCTCTGGGTGGTCAGTGGCCATTTCTGTCTATCTAATTATAGTATTGCATGAGTACCAGTGTCGAAAAAAAATATTTTTTGAGGTTAATATTATATAAAGGCAAACCTGCTGCACCAATCCATAAGACTTAATTCCCCACATAATTACTGTTTCCTCTTGTATTCCATAAGCAAATATAGTTTATCCTGAATACAACAAAGTCACGCGAGAATGTGAAAAACATTCCTAATCTATTTTCGGACGGGTTAATGTTACAGTGATGTAAGTCACAATTTTCAACAATTCTGTTTATGCCCAGAAATGTGATCTAGAAGTGTTAAACTCTTGAAAGAAACAATGAACTAAGTCACAGCTTCAATACTTCACCTCTAAATTTTGAAATCACAAAATTTTTTAACATGCAAACCCTATGATAACAATTCTAGTAAAACCTTCTTTTTCTCAAAATGAAGATTACTGACTTACACCACTGTAGCTTTATCCTATCCATATATAAAATTAATTTTCTGTGTGTGTGTGTTCTCTATACCAGGGCTAACAAATCCCAGGTGTCAGATCAAAATTTCAAATTAAAAAAAATGGGAGTGGGTCCACGGCCAGATCTTGAATCTTGTGAACTACGCCGCCAAAGAAGGTGCCAACTGAAAGAGGGTAATTTTCTAGGGTGCCAACTGAAGGGAAGAGATTTTTTTTATCAACAAAATATTATTCTCTTACATTTGAAAAATGTCCAGAACCAGCCCTGTTGGCACCCAACATGTTCCATATGTGGTTACTAAATTGGAGTTGAGACAACACAAAATTTCTGGAATTCATATCAGCGTATCTATCAGTATGAAAGGGTACTTGTAGGTCCCGAAAAAGTTTGAAGAAATGGAATTTTAGACCTGTTTTTCTTGGAAAAAAAAATTTTTGGCTCCAAATATTTTTCTGGTGTCTAGATTATTTTGATTTGTCAAGCAACAAATCTATAGTTTTAGACAGATAGCACCAACTTTTACATGTACACAAAAAAAGACCCGACTTGAATGATAAGCTAGTTTGTCAGAGCAGGGCAAATGCTCAAAATGGATGAAAAACCATTGGACAACCAATGCGTCTCACACATATTCATTACTTTACAATGGTTTGTCCCTTCAATGTTTCAACATCACACCATAGCTTTTGTTTTACGCGGCCATTTGAATGATTTGTGAAAAACTGTTTGTGCTGTTTTTCTTCATTCCCACTTCCCTTCCGTGTGTACGGAATACAGCATGTATGTGGATTGGATATCATTCTATCAGGTTGTACCTTTAATATTTATTACTTTTTTTGCATACCCTTATCGGTTTATTATTTAAAAGAGTGTCTGGGTTTTATTTTTTTTATGCCAAGAATATTTATACAATAGAAAGGGCTGTTGTTTACCTAAAAGAGCTGGATACCTACCTCATGTTGGTTTCTATTGTGCTTTCCATGGTGGTGATTTTTTTCTCAGCATCAGACAGCCGAAAAAAAAGTCACTAAAAATCACCAAGTTTGGCCTCATACTAAAGCTGTTCCACACTGCGTCATACAATTGCCATCTGGGAGCAATCAAATTCATATGTGCAAATAACAGAACGAGAGTTCAACAGAGGACAAATGTCTGACTAGAAAAAGGTCTGATTTAATTCGTTACCATTCGGCAGTGAAAATGTTATAATGCAACATTTGGGCCAAATTAAAAGGAATATGGGTGACAACCTCATGATCCAGGCAGACTCCAGAGCAATAGGGCAAACAATAAGTGTCCAAATATTGAGACTGTGTAAAAAAAACCCTTCTTTCAAACCCCTAACAACTCCGGTCCCATTGCCATGGGCAGTTTACTACTGATTGAGTTGTGTTGAAGTGTACGAGCGGGAATGTAAACGCCTGTTTACATGCATTAAGTGATTAAGCAGTTAACTAAGTTTTAAGTTAACAATTGTTCAAAAAGTGTCTACATGATAAATGATTAAGTAGGTCCTCATGGGATAATTTCTACGAAGGTAAAGAGCAACTAGTGCATGTGTGCTTCAGTCTACTCAAATCAATGGAGGGAGAGATGCAACGAGCAGGAAAATAATATAGTAATAATTTCTTATATATATTATACATTCAGAGAGGTGTTTTTTCTAAAGGTCATAGCTTCTGCAACAATGGACAAAGATGATCCGATAGAACTTATGAATATTATGATCCGAGCCATATTTATATATTTTAATGGAAGTTAAAGAGGAGATAATTATGTAAGCCGAAAAGATTATGGGAGAAGATTCGTTTGTAGGAAATTCTAAAGGTTCATTGAACAAAAATAATTTGAAATTTCATTTACTTTTTAATTTAATGCAGATGCTATCTTAATGGTAGATACTTGAATATATATTTTTACCAATAGATGGAAGCAAAATTGTTTTGGATGATGGAAATATTCCAAAAACCCGTCCAGTTTTTAATGTATAATAAATCCTCCCCACCAGCACCCAATATATTTTTTAATATTAAATTTTTTTCAACTCCTGGCAGCACATGGACCAAATATCCAATAGCTATTTCCAACACTGATTAATTTTTAGCTTGTTTGTTAAGGCAGTTTTCATTTCTATAGTTCAATAAACACTCATGGCGAAGATATTCTTCAACAAACTTGAAGCTTGTGTCCACTTCACCATCCTATATTTCAGCAGAATTCTAGATAAACGGCAAAAGACGATGGAGCATATATATATATATATAAGCAGGTTCATGCTTGAAATCAAAATAACCCCCACCCCCCCCCCCCCAAGAGAAAGCCAAAAGACCCGCTTCAGGAGCAGCAAGCAATGCCTATTGGTCTACTTAGCCAAAAAATACAATCATCTTTATTTGACGTAATCACTTACCAACTAAACCTGTATGAACGGTCCTTATTGTCTACAAACATTTTAAAGTACTTGACAACTCAAAGTTAGTTAACTACTTAATCGTGTAAACAGGCTTTAACAGTCTGGGTGTGTAACTAGAGTTGTATGTGAATTTTTAGTGCTGCCATCTATATATCACCTAGGAACCCTTTAAGACCAGGAAATTTCGAAAACATGAATGTTTAAGTATTTCACCTGCACGATCCATCAAGTTCAGTCTTTAAGGGATATAGATGGCAGCACATATCACACCTAATTCGTCTTATGATTTAATCTATATTTCAAACTACGAGTGAAGTGTAATGATTCTTTTTTTTGTATCGTTGTAGGCACTGTTGCTCTGTGGCAAAACATTTTAACGGGGGAATATCAGCTCACATCTCTTTAATAAAATTAGAAAACAAGTTTATTTGTAACTATTCAGCTTATAGTTACAACTATAAGTTTAATTGTAACTATCAGTACAAATAAATATTGAAATGATTGAAGGATACCCTCCAAAGTGAATGTTAATTGATGTGCATTAACATCTGGCGCTTTGGTTCCATGGGAATCTCCTCCACCGCCGCTCTCTTCAACGGGATTCGACACCACCATGTTTGTGTTTCTAGCTAAAATTTAATAAACAAAACCAAAAAATCAAACTCAAGTGGATTGGAACAGTAAAACATACACAAACACAAAACCGTCTTATGATTTAATTTGGTTTACGGAAACACGTTACCACTACAGTTTGCTGATCAAGATCGGCTGTGTGGGCTTATAGAAAGCCTACAGAAAACTGGTTTTATCCGCCATAACATTTAATATAATAAAGATGATGATAAAAAAATCATGGAAGTTTGAACTAATATCCGAAAAAATGAGTTAAAAAATTTATATTTTTACATTCTTATGCGAAAATTACAGTAAAAATGCAAAATTGTAGTGTTTACCATATATACGTAAACGAATTGAATTTTATAACATTCAACACTATAAAAATTTTAATTTACTAGAAATTAAGGTTTCATTAATTATTTAAGTCTTTAATCTATTTTAAATTTTTCGTAGTGAATAGTATAACGTTGAACGTGTTTTGCGTTTGTATATTTATGCAAATGCTCCCCCCCCTTCTGATTATTGACTAATCACGTGACTTCCGAGGGAAGAAAAGTCATTTTAAAGGCATAAAAGCCAAGTTTTGTGTTATATCAGTACGCTATTAGACTACGTGAGTATCTGTCTCTGAATTATCTAATTTAATCGTTAATTTATTTTGTAAGATCGCTCTAATTATCTCGTATTTTAATAATTTGAGTTCCTGAGATTTGTTTAGTTCGATTATTTTGCGTATTAATCGTAAATTATATCGAGTTGGTTGGTTAATGGTGCCTTGCACACTTATATGCAGCTTGCTTATTTTAAAATCTTATGATCTTTTAAATTTCCGATTTTTTTTTTTTACAGAATGGCGGACGCTGCTCCAGCCGGTGGTCGCGGAGGGTTCCGTGGTGGTTTTGGCGGCGGTGGACGAGGAGGTCGTGGCCGTAGACGCGGCAGGGGCCGTGGCAGAGGACGCGGCCGTGGTAAGGAAGAGAAGGAATGGGTGCCCGTGACAAAGCTGGGACGTTTGGTTAAAGATGGCAAGATCAAGACCCTAGAAGAGATCTATCTCTTCTCTCTGCCAATCAAGGTTTGATATCTGTACTCAGTCTTTGTACGCAATTGTGATCTCCCTGTGCGCACCTGGAGGGGGGGGGGGTGTCAACAGCGGATGCTCTAGTACCTATGGCACTTCGTGGCATAGGTGCGAGCTGTCCGAGCTCCCGCAGAATTGAATAGGAAATTAAGATTTCCCACAAAGAATAACACCCACAGAGATGCGTTTCCCTGGTATACAGTTGGCCATGGCTCGTGGGCTGGTCCAGTGGTTCCTCTTTTGTATGAGGGGGAAAAAAAGACTCCTCTATGTTGCGTTGCTCGGTATTGTGCCTTCCCTGGTGCTCTAAATGTCTCCTATTTCGGCACTGAACAGATTCAGTATAATCCAGATCGCCATGGCCAGTGGAATGGCTCTGCACTGCTGTAACTGTTTTCTAAAAGATGATTCGTTTTGAGGAATTCGGATATGATGATATATATTATAGCACATTGAGTAATTATTGCTATGATGTGTTGCTGGGCAGTATCTGATCCGATTTGCGGTCCTTAGAAATGTTCGTCATTAATTCAAATGGGTGTGATACAAACTAATTGTAAATACACGTACTGGACTATTACACGGTTGGTGCAGTCCTTGAAGAAAAAAGTTTATTTCAAATCTTTAGAAGTCCTTGAAAAAAATATAAATGATTCTAGAGTGCTTATAAGTGCTTGAAGAAAAATGTTTTCCTTCTATTTTTGTCCTCTTCTAAACCACATTCCACTGGGGTAAAAATGTGTAGCACAACAATGCCAGGAACAGATGCAGTATGGTCCGCCACGACTTTGGCTATTTTTTTCTCACAATAAGTCGCCAAGATAGTCATAATGTTTCTCTGGGTTGCCGTACTTTTTAACACTTGTTCGTTAGGTTATACTAGATGGCGCTGGCTTCACCAAACAGGATTGTGGGGGGGGGGGTTTTGTTCGCCGTGTTTTTTCAAAAATTCTAAATGGCCGTTGTTCTATTTCCACACACTACGGACGCCGGGGGAAAAAACAGCGTGCAAAACATAATAGAAACCACCAAGTATAAATCAGGAATTCGGGGCATAAATAAATGTCTATATTCCTCTGTGGAATGTCTAACGAATTGGTAAATGTTTTAAATGTGACTGCTGTGAACCTAACTTAGCTTGTTTCTATGTAATGCTTGTTATGGTGCTACCGTGCTAACCGTCAACCCATGAGTAGAGGGTAATGTTTGAAGATTTCACTGTTGTATGAATGTCTTTTTGCTATAACACTTGTGACTTTAATGCACCGTGCAACCGAGGAGATAAGCTTACATTTGCACTTCGAAGTTGAGAACCACAGGAAAACCAATTTCCGCAGACTACCACTGTGGTGGAGGTTCAAACCTGGTATCTCGCTATAGGGCTAAGCACAAATGAGTCATGTGCAGCATTCGCAGGTGGGCACGACCTTGGTGCGATGACGTCCATACGCGTATCGAGGGGATGTGTATATTGGAACAGTGTTCCCAATACACAAGTGCTTTTGGAAAGAACCTTCTGGGGGGGGGGGAAATCTGGATAGTATATATATTGGTCACTAAAGTTGGCATTAATGAAGACTTAACATTAATTACAATATAAAGTACGGGAATGCGTTGAAAAATGTACATTGAAATGCCGTATATAAAAACGTGAACACAGGGAAATAATAAAAATTAAGATTGACAGTTCAAAATTAGTGAATAATTAAACTATTGAGAATTCAGATGTTTCTGATGAATTATTTCTTAGATTAAATGTACATAAATTGATCAAAGCTGAATTAAAGTAAATTTAAAAGGGATAAAAATAGTAATGAAAATTTAAGGTTAAAATTAATAAAAATATATTTAAGAAAGTTCAAAGTTTTTAGAAAAATATGATACACTAGATTGTTATATAATTAATCAAAATTAGAATAAATATTTTAAATTTTTATTATGGGATTAATATCAAATTCCATTAATTTCAAAACTTGTGAAAAGTTAAAAAAAAAAATTGATCAGACTTTGAAAGTATTTCTATACTAGAAATTCGTATTAATGGAAAACTATTAAATTATTTCATTAATTCTGGCATTTTATAATTTCAGATTTAATGGAAAATTATTCTATTGATAAAATATTGTAATAAATATTCAGAATTAAAGCGGAATTAGAAAATTTGAAAAATATTTCGTAAGCTATTGAACGAAAATTGGTTTTTTCCTCTAAAAATTATGGATACATATAGATTAATGACAATTTATAAAATTTGAGATCATGAAATTAATGAATTCTATGTATCAATAGAAGTCCCGAAATAATTGAATCTTATCTGTTCCGAAATTGTAAATAACTATAATGAAAAATTTACCTTGGAAAGAATATTTAATAAAAAAGAATATTTAATAAAAAAGGAATAATTCAGGAATTAAAGAAATCGATAATACTGTAGTTATATAAACATTATAAGGCATTTTTCGTAAGAGAATGTGAATTCTCAAAATGACTGTTTAATTTTTAAAAAGTCCTTACAGAGTACGGAGAATCGTGTGCATGGGGCACAAAAATTTACGGCTCAACAGCGGTGCCAACGAGTGCATGCGATTAGCGTAGTGTTGCCTTATGTCTTAATTTGCACTTTCCTATTGATTTGCATTGGTTGCAAAACAGTGTCGTGAATGGGACTAGATTTGTGTTTGGCCCAAGGCTGGGATTACACTAAAATTTTTATAAAACTTGAAAAATGCAACTAATAAAGTGAACGGATACATTCGAGAAAATACAATAGTTTAAGGTTAACTATTGTATTTTCTGGAATGTATCCGTTCACTTTATTAGTTGCATTTTTCACATTTTATAAATGAGCTTTTATGTATCTTTTTTTTTTTTTTAAATTTTTTTTTATAATATAATCCCAGCCTTAGAGTCGGTCACTATGACCATCACAGCTGCACACGTACTAGACTAAATATTTTCATTGGTAGATGGCCATAGATTTTAAAAGATATATTTCTTTTCTAAATATCTTGCCACTGGTTCTTAAAACTATATTTAAAAAAATAGAATTGGCCAAAACTATTTGAATTATTTTGTGTATAAAATATTGGTTATTAAATGACAACTATTTAAAAGTGAAACTGTAAATTTTTTAACTTGTTTCGGATATGATGAGATTAATTTTTAGCACATTGAGTAATTATAATTGCTATGATATGTTGCTGGGCAGTATCTGATCCGATTTGTTTTTCAGAACTTTTTAATTCAAATGCAAAACAATACACTGTTTTAATTGTAAAGGACCTACTTGTTATCTTCATATGGTTTTTTTTTTTCTTTTTGACAGGAATGCGAGATAATTGACTTTTTCCTTGGAAGTTCATTGAAAGATGACGTGATGAAAATAATGCCTGTCCAGAAACAGACTCGTGCAGGTCAGCGAACAAGATTCAAGGCTATTGTTGCGATGGGCGATCACAATGGTCATGTCGGTCTAGGAGTGAAATGTTCCAAGGAAGTAGCAACTGCTATCCGGGGTGCTATCATGCTTGCTAAGCTGACTGTAATTCCTGTGAGACGTGGGTATTGGGGTAATAAGATCGGTTCCCCTCACACTGTGCCTTGTAAGGTAAAAACTAGTTTTTATTTATGATTAAAGACTAATTTTGATTTTTATGAAATTCTAAAGTTATTTGCAAATGGCTATTTAACCTATGATGTATGTCACATGGGCCTGATATTCTATGAGGGCCATTTTTCGTCACTACCTCTGAGGTTTCTTATTTGCCATGTCGGATCTTATTCAGTTAAACAAAACTGGTTTCTTCAGAATGTGTGTCAAGATTTGATGTTTTTAATATGGTCGTTATTTATTCTTAAAGGTGTATTGTTTTCGGAACAGCTTTGGTATAAAGGACAGGTTGGCGATTTTCGGCGACTTTTTTTTCCCGGCGCCAAATATGTCAGACGGCCCGAGAAAAAGCCGCCAGACACTACGTGCGCCAGAAAAAAAATTTGCTAGCATAGAAAACAGTAAAAACAAATGGCATAAACAAAAATAAGCTGTGGAGTATTTAAAAAATAAAACTGGATAAAAAAAAAATGAAATCAGGGTTTAAATAAAACCCGGACCGTTGTGAATAAATAACGGTCCTGCTGTATAAAATAAATAAATAAAATAAAAAGGATGCAGGGGCATCCTGCATGTAGAAAAGAATAAATATTGGAAAATATTAAAGGTACAACCTGAGGGAAAAGATGTCCAAAATAATTCCAATTAATCCGACACACACACTACATCATATATACGGAAGGAAGAGAAAATACGAAGAACTATCCCAACGGTTTTTCAAAACGCAGCGGCTATTAAGTGACGTCATTTGGAAGAAAAAAAGAGGATAGAATGAGGAAAAGAGAAAACCAGTTTGAAAAACGTGCTAGGACGCTAAGAACACGGAAAAACAGTCAGCGCCACCGACTGGCAGAATTCTACGAACATTCTGGAACGACAACCCAGCAGAACAACAAACCAGAGCGCGCCAACAATGGCAACTTATTGCCGGAAAAAAAATCGCCAATTTGGCGTGTCCCTTATACCAAAGCTGTTCCTTTTTGGGTAATCCCAATAAAAATCTTAATTCTGTTGCAGAACATGTTCTGTTTTGGATAAGTCTTTCATTTATTAAAAATCTATTTAGCAGAGTTGGAGACAAACCCTAGTTAAAAACAAAATGTGTGGTATATAGAAAACTTTGTTACAGATTAAAGTTATTAGTACATGAATGTCACTGGCCTAATATTTTGTGAAGGCCATCACTTCAGAGACTATATATAATTTGTCGCTTTTTGATTTTTCTCCATTTATATAATTGCTGATTTGCTTTAGAAAAATACTTATTGAATTGTAAAACAGCACAGGTTGTCAATTTGACTTTGAGTGACCAGCAGTCTTGAGAAAGTGTCTAAAAAAATTTTAATTTTGATCTTTTCCCACTTTTCAGCAAAAATACTGTTTTCTCAAGCTTATTTAATTTTGCTTAAGGCAGTATTCAGACATGGTTTAAACTATAGTCTTAATTTTTGGATAAGAGATCAACATGGATTGGTTAAAGTTTTTAGCCAATCTGCCTATCATTAAACAAATTGACTTTAACCCATGTCTGAATACTGCTCTTAACTTTCTACAATTTGGTCTCCTAGACTAATACAGGTCTTTATTTTTATTTAAGACTATTAATTTCGTCCTGAGAAAATCTTATGGGACTCTTATGTCTTTAACATCCCAAAAAAAACAAATTTTAATCAAATTACTTTTTATAAAAATTTTAATATATAGTTAGACTGTAAACCTAAACAATTTACCAAGAAAATAAATTGGTAAATTCCTTGTTAAAAAATTTAGTTCTGTATATAAACAAGACTGACCAAAAATCCTGAAGTTTTTCCTACATTTTTTTTTCTTCTATGTTTCAGATTTGTTTATTAAATAGTTGTTTTTATAAGTGACTTATTAGTCTAATACCTTTTTTCAAAACTTATAAAGAAATGTTTGTCTTGTGTTAAATCAATGGCTTATTTAGATTTGCTCTGTAAATATGTATCTGAAAAATGTGGGTTTTTGTTTTTTACTTAACATTATGAAAGCAATAATTTAATCGTGGAATGCTAGTTTTTCTCTCATTCTATTATATTCGAGAACATGGACCTTTTTATGTGTACACGTATGAACTATTTAACCTATGATGAATGTCACATGGGCCTGATATTTAATGAGGGCCATTATCGTCATCATCTCTGAGGTTTTAATTTGTCTGATTTTTAACATTTCAAAATATTTTAAATTGTAATTGCTAATTTTCTGTAATTGAAATGTGTTCATAATATGGTTACATACTTAATGTCTCAATTGAATTTTGAATAATTTTTAATGCACCAAACTTTACGAATAACCCATGATGAATGTCACATGGCCTGATTTTTTTTCCCATGAGGGCCAGTTCGTCACTATCCCTGAGGTTTTTTTCCTTTAGCATTTGTTTAATTTATAACTAACAATTTACCCACATGATTAAGTCTTAGAATAGCAAACACTACTGCCGATTCTGATTTTGTTTAATCTTTCAGGTGACTGGAAAATGTGGCAGTATTCTTATGAGGTTGATTCCAGCTCCTAGAGGTACTGGTATTGTGTCTGCTCCTGTTCCAAAAAAGCTGCTCACTATGGCTGGTATCGAAGATTGTTACACATCAGCCAGGGGTTCTACTGCTACTCTTGGAAATTTTGGTAGGTGTTTTTTGAAAGTTGGTTAATTTTTAATATAACAATCCTAGTTTCTATTAGTTTTGTGTAATGTTTTGAAAAATCTTAACTTGTATTGAACTTGCGATACTGAATTTGGTGTTTTTCTTCATAGCTAAAGCGACCTATTTGGCCATCCAGAAGACTTACAGCTATTTGACACCAGATTTGTGGAAGGAGCATGCCTTAACTAAATCGCCGTACCAAGAGCATTCGGATTACCTGATGGAGACCCACAGACCTGTGGGTGGACAGCAGCGTGCTGAAGCTTCATCATAAACTGTTCTCATTCAGCTTAATAAATATCTCAAGGAAAACCTGAAGATTTTTTGTCTTTTGAAATTTCTTTGCTTTAGAAAGTGGTGTATCTGTTTAAATGTATTTATTTCTCTTTATAAGAGTTCTGGGCATTTACAGCAAATTTGATTTTAAAGAAATATTTTAGAATTTCCTTAAACCTGTAGTTTCTTAGCCGTTCTTACTTATTACGGCATAACTGCAGGGGCAATTCTTATTAAAATAAAATTGTTTTCTTCATTCTTTCTTTCCCTAAAAGTCACTTTTTTTTTTTTTTTAGAAACTGGTCACTTTTATTACTTATTTTCAGGCCCAGGTAGTTTTTACTTTTTTAGCAAAAAAAAACCTGTCTCGCGCGCTTTTCTGTCAGTGTTTTTCTTCTCTTCAAGGAGGAACTTTACCGGTTCAATATAGCTAATTTTTTCCCTCCCTTCATTGAACTACTATCAAAGGCGTCTTATCTTCCCGGGAGCATACCGTGTGACGTCAGCATAACTTGATTTCAAGGCGCTTGGAAAGAAAGCTCCTTGGTTAAAGAATCATCATTTTATGGAAAAGCCGGTCGGCAAAAAACCACCTTTTTAGAAGGTCTAAGATCGAGTTTTTGTGTTTCAGGTGTGGGGTTTTTAAAAAAAACTCCTGGAGAATAACACTAGGGATTTGTATCAATATAAGGTTCCCGATCAGAGACTATTCAATATTTAAGTGTTTTACAGACCCACCAAAATATTAACGAAACAAATTTTTAAACCGCGCTATTTAAATATCCTGTAAGATTGGCTTGGTTATGAAAAAAACTTTGTCAGTGACTTACAATTAACAGATGTCTATTTTTGTGTGGGTGTACAGCAAATTATGAAGACATGCAAGTTTTTTTAAGAGTGATTCTCCGAGACACTGCTTTCAAAAGCATGGCATGAAATTTTTAAATTGCAGCACCCAATGTAAATGCTGTCCTACTTTGCAAAATACTAGAATTTTTTTTAAAGGTTTTTGTCAACGTCGTATTGGGACTAGACAATTTGCAAAATAAAACTTCCCTCAATAAAACTATTCCAAACTGTTTCTTTTGACTGGGGTTTGGATTACCCTAAGTTTGATAAAGTAATTTTTAAAAATGCAGCCAATAAGACTATCAGTTGCATTTGTGGGAATATGACGCACGATTATTAGTTCTAGTTTTCAGGTTTTATAAAAACTTAGTGTAATCCTGGCCTAAAAAAAGTGAGATCCCCCCCCCCCCCTCTTCACATATACTGGTGGATATGATATAAATTTAAATGTTTTGTGCGCTGGCTCTTGGCCTGTAATTTATTTTTGATTGGATTTTTCCAGTCTTGTTTTATATCTGCACGTTTTCTAAAGGAGGCATTGCGAGCACCACCTTGATCAAGTATTCGAGAGCACTAATTCAATGTCCCGATTAAACACTACAAATTGCATTTAAAAAAAAATTAGGATTAATTTCATGGATGCGGTATATCGAACTCGTTGAAGACCTCTGTTCTAAAGCAACAGAAGACTAATGTTATTGGGTAACATTCAGGATTACAAAACTGAGAATATACCTGTTTTTCACAAAATGTGCACCATAATTTTGAATGTCAACTATAATCATTAGTTCCTGAAACTAATGGAAAGGTAAAATTATTTTTTCTAGACAAAAAGTTTTAATCATTACTTAACTGAGTTTTTAAACCCTGTAAAAGAAAAATTAATAAACCAGGTGGTCCACATATATGCTAACAACCGATAAAATTTAACCTAATCTGTGTGTAGGTTTTGTGTATGGGAAGAATTTCAGGAAAATATGGGGAGCGCTAAACAAAGAGTCGCATTAGGATTTCTCTGATTAAAAAAACATTGGAATTCGGTGCTTTTTATACAAAAACTAGAAGTGCAGATTTAAAATATATATATTGTACTAACACAGTTGGACTTTTCATATTAAAATTTGCTCGTTCCTTTACCAACACTTATTAAATCTGTTAAAGAATAAAATTGTGTTAAGCAGAAGCACGTGTATTCATCAATTGCGCAAGAAACAATGCCTAGAACCTTATGCCCCTGATACTGAATTGTCACCATGCATTCGCTTTAAAGAGTGGGGACAACCCTCGTGAACAAAAGCACTTTTCTACAAGAGAAAAGTTAATCCACGAAGTTCATTTGGGCTTCGATGACCTTTCATGTTCTAAACACAAAATTTTCGTGTTGATATTTTTTTTGCTTATTTCTTCATTAATGTTAAATTTCAGGGATTAAGTGACAAAAAATAATTAAGAATATGAAAGTGCATTCTATTATCTATTAAGATTTGGTTGAATTAATAAGCATTCAGTTAGATTTTTTTATATTAAAAATTGATTTTTTAGTTAAGGAACTCGTTCATCTTGGAACAAGTGATGACTAATCGTTCAAGTAAAAAAAATGGATAGGGCATGGCAATTCTCTATAGTGACAATACTTTGAGCAATACTCAAAAATGGCAGATCTCTGTCAGCCTAGTTTTAAAAGCAGCTCGGATTCAACCCTTAGCATCAATATATGGTGATGCTAGTGCTGATGGATGTCTTTGGTTGTTATTTCGGAAACATACAGTCATGACTCCTTTCTTTTTTTAGTTATTTAAGAGAAGAGAGAGAGACTTTTAGGACATGTTCGGTCGACAGTTGGAGCCAGACTGAACTCCAATACAAGAACACACTAGATAATGCCTAGCTAGTGAGTGGCATAAAAAACATAATAAAAATATAAAAATTGTACAAGACAAGCAGCGCCACAAATATATCAGCAATTTTATCTTAACTGCATTTCCTACATGGTCTACCTCTATGTGAGGTAGCTGGCTGAAAATCGCAAGATAATCCACCAATAATTCTGGTCATACTGCACTTGTCTTATTTAACATGCAGACCTGCCAACTCTCCCGATTTAGGCGGGAGACTCCGCATTTTTCATCCTTCCTCCCGCTCTCCGGATTTGTTAAAATTTCTCCGGATTTTGGCAGAAAATTGGATTTTACGCGAGCTTTCACGTTGTCGTGGCGTCAATGATGACCGTCGTCGTTAGGGAAAACACCCATAAAGGACAGCCGTAGTCATTTCTATCGAGAGCAGCCGTAAATAAAAGTGTCTGTGACCGCATTTAAGCAACACCACACTAGAAATATATTTAGTGTGGTGTTGATTAAAGCAACTGGCAAAGACGCGACTTCGTTTTCGTAGCGTTTGTCGGCAATAATTTATCAGGGGCATGACCTTGGTTGCCGAAATTCCTGTATAATCGTTATAGTATTCCATTAACAGCCGTGCGGTAAACACGTTTTTTCGTCCGCAGCTTTGTAATTTGAGTTTTTTTAAATCGTTTCTTCCGATTAAACATCTTCGGAAAGAAAATATAAAACTTTAAGCTATATACAGCTAAATATAAAGCTTTTAAGAATTCATATACCCAAGATTATCAATCACTGATAGCATCCACGAAAGGAAACACTTATACTTTATGAACACTATGTAGACGTGATTTCTCTATTCTGCATGGAAAGACTGACATGCAATTAAATTCTCCTCAGGGGCAATGCAGAACCTGCCTTGGGGGGGGGGGGAGAGAATGTAACTTTTTCTTAATTTATTAAAAAAAAAAATTTCGAATTTCTTTTTATATGAACTTCTTTTGATCGAGTCTATGAGTGTCAGGGGGGTAGCCCCCCTCGGGAGAATTTCTGGATTTCAAAAGTTGGCACGTCTGCATATGATCAATAACAAATGCTTATTTCTTGTAATGACAAGAAATTGATTGTGGTATATAATGTATCTTACTGATCAGGGTTAGAAAAAAAAAAAAATTTCTAGTGTCCAAAATCATGTTTCATTTGAGTTTGGCAGGTATGCTGCTAAGAATTCTAGATATTTTGTGTTGCTCTCAGATTGCAAAACTTGGTAACTACACAAAAGAAATTTTAGGCCCCAATACCTATTTTTTAATCACCATGGCACTTGTCCAGTCTCGGCATAGACATTTTTCTCTTTCTGATCTATTTTAGTCTATGAAATTCCATTGTGGACGTTGAACCAATATGCTGTAGGAGGAGGGGGCATGTATGTAAATTTTCATGAGAGAGGAGAGGAGCAATACAAGTGTTTTGAGGAGAGGGGAACTGGCCATGTTGGCGACTAAATCCTTTTTTTTTTCTTAAACTTCCTGAAAAAATTATTTTTCTTTTTTATGTACCAGCTTTTTTTTCACATTTTTTTTTATTCATTTTTACTGCAGAACTGAAATGAAATATGTCACAAATTTTATGAAATGCATTTGCATGTAATTTGGTTTGTTATGAGAATGATAACTAAAAAAAAGGCATTTCATCCTATAAATCTTTAATATTACACACCCATACATGGAGTTTATTATCTTCAAACGAACATGATGCAATTAGGTTCTTGCACAAAGTATTGCCTGTGCTTGGATGCCTCCAATCAATACCATATGCCATGGATTCATGCTTGTTGTAGAATACCTCTAAGTCCATAGTATGGTCTGTAAAACAAAAAAAAAATTTGTTGAAAAAAAAGTGTTGCAGCTATGCATGCAAAAAGTTGGCTAAATCCTCATATATCAATTTTTTTTTACATGCATCCACCCTTTCCGGCAGATGGCAGCACAATTTTAAACCCAAATTCTACCCTCCTAGGAGCCCCCATTAACATTTCAATTGCTGCCTGTAAGAAACTAAATGCCATCAAATTTAATTTGTCCACTCAAGACATCATATGCGACAGTTTTTCAAAGTTAAGCCAGTATTACACTGCAAAAGTTTTATAAAAGTTAGTTTATACAACTTAAAAAATTCAACCAATAAGTGCATTGGTTTTTTTTCCAAGTTTTGTAAAAGATCTTTTATCACACTTTTATAGTGTAATCCTGGACTTAGGACGGAAAATTTTCTTGAGAGATGATCCATAATTGGGTCAAACCTAAACAAAAAAACTTTAAAGCCTTGAAGGATAGATCCTTGCAATATACAAATACCTCACTGTGATGAAACTATTTGCCATCAACTTCAATTGCATAAGCACCATTCTACCATGGGTGCCCCAACATTCGAATAGCAAAACTATATGAGAGTTGATTGGTGTGAGATTATGCTGACAAAATTCTCACCGTGTTTTTGAAACACAGCCTTTTTGCAGCCAAAGAATAATAAAGATTTACTTCAAAAAAGTTTCAGTTTGAACCCCTTCCCTGTTATTATGGGCTAATTTTTTCCCCACTGGTGTCTGCAAGAGAGTGGATTTATTGCATCAAATTAAAAAAATTTTTAAATTTTTAAGATTTGGTGACATGGTTGAACCTAAACAGCAAGAGGTGATTTGGGGCCTGGAGCAAACATGGAAAGAAGATGTGGCAGCTTTCCAACAAAGGTATTTCTACTAAACTGGACATGCTAGAATTTTAAATATTCCTCTGGGGAAATATGGCTAAATAATTGGTGGATCCTATAAAGTGTTTTGTATATATCATAGTTTCCCAAGCTTTTTGTTCCATCGTCCCTTTTTACAGAATTTGTTTTCACTCATCGCATTCCGACTCAAGTGGAATAGAATAATAACCCTTAGAATCCTATGTTATCCTCATAGCTTCTATTGCCCCGCCCCCCGGACTATTCCATTGCCCACCAGGGGTTGATATTGCCCACTTTGGGAAACAGTGGTAATTATGCATGGACCAGAGATCAGGGCCGCTACTAAATGTTTGTTCAGCTGGGGGTGCATATTGGCACCCACCTTATAATCTTCAAGGAGAGGTTAAAGGGTGAAATTTGTACCCTCTCTGGTTGCCGCAGTGGTGGTCAAGTGGTCATATTGACGGACTCGCGTCGCGAGGTCCCAGGTTCGAACCCCACCGTCACCACAGTGGTGGTCGACTGAAGTTGGTTTCCTGTGGCTCCAAACTTCAAGGTGTGAAAGTGAGCCGATCTCCCCTTTAAAAAGTCTTGCAACAGACCTATAAATAGCACAAATGTAATTCAACCATAACACATCACTCACTTCACTTCTGAAATATAGATGGCGGCACTGAAAAATCAAATGCAACACTACATACGCATTCAGACTGTTAGGTACACACACAGTTACACTTCCGGCACAATTCACTACGTAGTAAATCACCCATAGATGGTGATAGACCTGACTTGTGCTCGGTTTGAAATGAAAAAAAAACCCTCTCTGGTTGCACCTGGGGCACCAGACCGGTCTGCTTAAGGTGATGCGTGCCTTGTGTTTTAGAGATGCTGGAACAGATGCTGTATGGTCCGCCACGACTTTGGGGACATGCATCCATATTCAAATTTACTAAGGATAAGAAAACAAACCTTTGTTTACTCTGACGACACAAGATCCCGTCAACAGGGCACCAGCGAGAAGTTCACTAGAAGGAGATGGATGCCATTTCAATCTCCAAACTCCACTACCGTCAATGTGCAAAGACGATAAAGGCGCTTTCATGTCTCTGACATCCCATAATTTTATATGCTCATCGTAACTGAAAAAAAAAACCACAAAAACCCCAATTTATTAAATAGATTAAACCTAGGGTAAAAATTGCATTGATGAAACTTACAGCACTAATCTCTCAGTACCAAAAACATCAAAATAGTCATATAATAGGTATTGTTGCTATATTGAGTACACACACACTATAAAGCAGTGAAGAAGGCGATTTGGTAACCCCCTGGGAATGTTCTGTTGACTAGATGATGGCTTTTTTTTATATATATCTTAATGGCACATGCACACTGCTTGTGCAACTTCTTGAGCTTCCCAGTGCATAAATGACAACCCGTCAGGGTAAAAGGCTTAAATCCGTCATGGGACAGAGCCGGGGGGGGGGGGGGCACGACTGGTCTTAGTTACAGTGCATAAACGACAAGCAATGCATCAGTCGTAGTCATAGTTTTTACATATTATATCCTTGAACTCCATCTTATAGGCAAAAGAGGGTCCATGGAACTTGAAAGGTTGAGAACCCCTGGGTTGAAAAGGATGAATTCTGGTCTCACATCCGGGATAGCAGACTGCCTGTTCTCCCTATAGATCAGTGTTTCTCAGCCTCTTTTAGCTGATGGCTATTTTTGGACTATATTTACTTTTCAAGAGCCCTGATATATATACCTCCTTCGTACCCGGGGGCCCCTTACCCTCATTTTTGTTAGAAATTACTCAGAGGAATGTTCATAAGGTGCATAAACGACCAGGTCTTAGTAATGGATTTCTACATAATTGATTGCAAATTTACATAATGGACAAAATATTTTGCTAAAAGTTAAGTGTATTTAATATATTAAATTGAACGCTGAAGTTAACTTCAAGGCATTCACAGAAAAGTTGACTAGTTTGAGATCTATTTTGTGGAATACCTACGATACAAATTTCACACACACAAATTATATACAAATTTGCAATCAAATCACAGAAAATCTCACATACCTGCCAGTCACTAGAAGGTTGCTGTTATCTTTACTTTTGCTGACGCAGGTGACACCCATCGTGTGACTAGAAGGAGAAGAAAAAAAGTTTATAACTTTTCAAAATTTTGATTATTTTTGTCACACCAGTCATTTTCTGCACCCAAGGGCTAATTAGATTGGACCTACAATTTATTGCTGATTCCAAATAGCACCGTTTGACCTTGTTTTTACTCACTGAGGTTTTGATGCACTGAACCCTGTGTGGGTCTTCCTGTAATAGTAATCTTTTTCTATGGTCACGTGGCTGTTTCTGTTGAAAAGGGAGTGTACCCAAAAGTAACCGGAATTGCTTTACAGTAAGCAGAGCATCCGTAGTATGCAGTTCTCCCACTAGGTAAGTGTAAAACCATTCCTCCCAGGCCAAGTGGCAATGCTTAGAAAGGTTGTGCTTGGCATCCATCGATTTTTTTTGTGGAAGCTGTTTCGCTTGTCAGTTTTTAGTCATGGCTGACTTACATGAACAGTATGGGGCTGTGAAGTTTTGCTTCCTGCCTGGGAAAAAAAGCAGCAGAAACTGTTGAGATGTTAAAAGCAGCTTATGGTGATAATGATGCTACGGATAAAACTCAAGTGTACGGATGATTTCCCCATTTCAAAGAAGATTAAATGTTGATTGATGGCCAAGCTAGCTGCCAAGAAGATTGCACAACAGTCTGTGCAGAAAAGACCAGATTTGTGGGAGATGGGCGACTGGTTTTTGCATCATGACAATACTCCCTTTCAAACTTCCTCCACACAAGAACACCGAAACTCGGTGGGGGGGGGGGGCAGGCAGCAAATTTCAGGAGGGAAAAGAAAACATTGTTGTAAAATTATCTAGTTTTAAGATGGTGGGGGTGGCAAAACAACATAGAAATCCTACTTATTATACCCATACAGACACCTTTCAGCTCCATGTGACTTCCCTTAATTTCTACAGATGAAGATGGAGCTGAAATGAAAGTGTTTTGCCAACATGGTTGAGGTGAAAACGATGGATGCTCTCTCTGACATCGCAACAGACGAACTTCAAAAATGTTTTGAACAATAGAAGAAAAGACTTGACAAGTGTATCAACTCTAATTGAGAGTACTCTCAAGGAGATTGAAGAATTTTTGTGAAAAAAAAAATTATGGCTACTTTTGGGTACCCCCCTTATACCTCCACATCAAAAAAGTTTCTGACAAGGACGAATCGGATAACAAATTCATGACACCTTTAAATATCCTTTGGTACTTACTTTAGGCAAGTATCTTGACCTGGTCTACAGTGCCCGAAAAAATTTTTGAATGCTTGTCAGATATTCTGAAAAAATCAGTTTTTGGCTTTGTTACTTTGAAGAAATGGCAGAGATAATAACTACCTTTTAATTTTGAATGAAGGTGTTTCAAGATTCGTTCTCAGGTCCCATCCTTTAAACCAACAATCGTCAGCACCTGGAATAAAACAAGCATTTCAATTTCACAATGACACATGATACTAGATTTAAATGTGAATTATAATGTATAAAGCTGTGTTATCTGCTGCCTGTAGCCAGTCAACTGCATGAATAATCGAAAGTCTACCGTACACAGAAATTTCAAATTAAACATAATTCTTTAAACAGGGGGTTATATACCTGAATAGACTGTAGTTGGCACATCAAAATCAAATGACGCTGTCCATGCTTCAAAGTCGTGAGCTAACCAGTTCCTGTCGGGTTCAAGACAAGATTGCACCCTCAGCAAATTCAAGTACCCGCCAGAATCTGAGCTGACAATGTTATCAGTTGCGCTGTAATAAGAAATGTAATCTGCATTCAGATATTTTGTCTCCTTTTGGTAAAAATATTGAGTGAGAACTGGCCATTCAGTGGTCAAGTAACGGCACGAACAAAAATCTACACATAATCGGGACGGCTGCATTTTAAAATTTCCTCAGTGACTTTTCAAGACTGACTGATGTTTAATTATTATCATGTGTTGCTTTTTTGAGCTGGATAGTCTTAATCAGTGGTGTCGGAGCTGGGGGTGCTTGAGCACTCATAGAATTTTGTACAACAGGTTTGATCACCACTAGAATTAAATCACAATGATAATTTGTGATCTAATCCTGCGGTCATGATAATTTCCCACATAAAGCTCAATCCGAGCGCTCACAGGTCTGAAAAACTTCCAAAGCCTATGGCCTTGAGGCAGGGCTCGACAAATCGCAAAAAAATCAAGGCGCCAGAACAATTTTTTAGGTGCGAAAAAAATTTTTACCAGAAGAAAAAGGTTCAAAATAATGCTTTTGAGTTTTTCAGGACATAGCAATCCTCTTTCATATGTTGGCAGACATGCTATAAATTTCAAATATTTTGTGCTGCTCTCAGCCTGCAATTTAGAAATCTCACAAAAGAAATTTTAGGTGTCAATACCAATTTTTTATTCACCATGGCAACCTGGGACTTGTCCAGCCTTGCCTTAATGTTTGTCCTGAGTGGGATGTCGTAGCTGTGGATTTCTGGTTCTGGATGCATCCACCCGTCAGGAAGATTTGAAATTGTACAAGTGATGCTAACCTGCGTTCTTCAGCTTCAAGTAGGAAGTTTGAGAGATATGGGATTAGAAGACGAATCTACTTCATAAGGAATGGGGTCCCATAGCATGCTGCTGTGTTGAAGAAACATTTTGGTGTTCCAAACAAAATTAAATTTTGTGATGCAAACTTTTTTTTGCTTTCTGGAAAGATTTCTTTGTGGCAAACCTTCAAGTGCTACCGTGGTGTGCCACTTAGCATGTATGCTTCAGGTTTGTCCACCTCAGGTTCAGTTATTTTAACTCATAACAATATCAAAACTCGTATTTACTTTTCAGACTTGTAATTATCCCACGCAACAGACAAAGGTTTTCTTAAAACTTTCTCAACAAAGAAAACTGAAGACATGTTTTCGATTTTCTGCATCCTGCCATCATCGCCACACGTTATGGAGAACAGCTGAATCATTCCGTCAACAGTAGCAGCTGCAAAAGTGGGCCTGTAGTTTTTAGCAGGGCTCCATTTCAAATCAAAGACTCCTGTAATGTCTAGAGCTTCAATGCTATCGACACTGTATCCCGACATTGTTGTACTGTCTTCTTTGAAACGCATGAGCTCGATATTACCCTTCCACTGTTGAACGTTTTCCTGTGAAAGAAAAACTCAGTTTTTAATAACTTTCCCATTATAAAACACCAGACATATAAAGCACCAAGTATAGTCATTCAATCAGTGTATCTTTTTTTCCTTCAAAGATGCCTGGACTGAAGCCTCTGTCAACCTTTCTTAAAAAAAAAGACCATTGGTCTCTGCAGTTGTGAAATGGATTAAGCTGTTAAATTAAAGACAAAACAGGAAGAGTAGGTAACTTCCCACCTTCACCACTTACAATGTTGTTTTCAATTACTTTTCGGATAATCCAAGATGTTCTCAGCCCTGTTCACCTCAGATTATCAAGACTATTATAATTTTATGAAATAACCCAGCATGCATGAAGGCATTTTTAGTAGTGTGGCAGCGTATCTCTGAAGAAAGGTTGGTTAACAATACTGTGCAGCAATAAAATGAAATTAGATGAAAGGTGGCTTTCAGGCTGTTGCTTGCTTGACAAACGCTGTGTCTGGTCTTTTTTGTTGTATTATCACTTTATTTAAATCAAGAAAAACATTACATACACAAACACACAAAGCATATACATTGTTTTTGTCAGTTCCCCTTCCCATCCGGACGGCCTTGACTACCCAATTCTTTGGCTGGTGGTGATGATGATTATTACACATCTCCCCCCCCCTTTTTTTTTATAGGTTGAGCCTATTAGGGGGGCGAACCATCCTCCCACTTCTAGTGACATAAGGTACCTTGACAGCTGAGTTTTCACTCGAATTCGATGGAGTTGCTGCAGGACAGTGTTCTAATGAAGGAAAGTCCAATTCTTCTTTCTCTGGGTGGAAATTTGGTGATGGGATTAGATGTCTCCTATTTCTTCTATAGATTTTATTTCCCGACTTAATCAGATAAGATCTTGGGAATGAAGTCTTTTTTAGTACTACACCAGTAGCTCTCCTGTCAGTTATCCATACTTCTTCTCCTTCCTGTAATTTCTTTAGATCTCTCACACCATGTCTTTGGTTGTAGTTTTGGCACTGTCTTTCAACTCTCCTTTCTTCCTTGGCCTGGATGGTTTTTCTATCCACTGCTTGTGGTTGCAACTGACCTTTAGCTATTGGCAAAGTTGTTTTAATTCTTCTACCCATCAGCAACTCTGCTGGACTGAATCCGTTTTCTAGGGGAGTTGCTCGATATGCCATCAAAGCAATGTATGGATCTTCAGACTTCTTAATCAGCATTTTAACTGTTTTAACTGCTGACTCAACCAGTCCATTACTTTGAGGAAACTTTGGGCTACTAGAAACGTGTGTGAATCCATACCTTTTAGAAAATGTTTGAAATTCCAATGTTCGCACTGGATCAAATTGAGGCCCATTGTCTGATCGAACAATATCTGGAATGCCATGTCGAGCGAATATGGACTTGCAATGGTTTATGATTTCAGCAGCTGTCAGTCTATCAAGTTTTGCAATTTCAGGAAAACGAGAATAGTAGTCAGCTAAAAGAAGATACCATGAATTCTTGTACTTGAACAAGTCCATGCCAATCATCTCCCATGGTCTCTCAGGAAATGGTGTTGGAATGAGAGGTTGGTGCCTGTTCTTAGATTCTTGGATACAAGCCGTGCAATTTTTTACCTTTTCTTCTATTTCTTTACTTATTCCAGGCCAATAAACAGAACATCTGGCTCTAGCTCTGCATTTTGTAATTCCAAGATGACCTTCGTGAATCTGATTTAGAACTTCCCTTTGACGTGATCGAGGAATGATGATTCTACAGCCTCTCATCACTATCCCATCCTGAATGGAGATTTCATAACGATGTTGCCAGAAAGGTAGACAACAGGAATCGACATCTTTCTTTGCAGGCCATCCCGTCATTGTATATGATGAAAGTTTCTGACAAACTTCGTCAGCAAGTTGCGCTTCTTGTAGTTCTTCCAGTCTTTTCGATGAAGCTGGTAGAGTCTCTTTAACCATTTGAACATATGCATCTATTTCGTCTTCCAATTCATTTGTCTTGTTTGGATACACTTGAGGACTCCTGGATAAAGCGTCTGCTGCATACAGTTCCTTTCCTGGAATGTGAACTATGTCATAAGAGTATCGCATCATCCTTAATTTGATCCTTTGTAGCCTTGGTGACAAGTCGTCCAAATGTTTTCTGGAGAAGATAGGAATCAGAGGTTTATGATCACTCTCTATCTTGAAATGAGTTCCTGTTAGGTAATCCTTAAATTTCTCACAACCCCATGCAATAGCTAAGGCTTCCTTTTCGATTTGGGCGTATCGAGTCTCAGCTGTGGTTAAAGTTCTGGAACCATAGGCAATAACACCAATCTGACCATCATCTTGCTTTTGGCGTAAGGTGGCTCCCAAGCCATATGAAGATGCATCGACAGTAACTATGGATTCCTGGTTGGGATTGAAGATTTTCAAAACAGGATCAGATGACAGTACCTCCTTCCATTTGAGAAAAGCATTTTGCTGAGGCATATCCCAGATAAAATCTATTTTGTTACTGAGAAGCATAGTTAGAGGAGAAAGCACTTCTGCATAATTTGGAACAAAACGAGCCAAGTAATTTGCCATGCCCAGCATCTGTTTCAGTTCCTTCTTATTTGTTGGTGATTTATACTCCTTGATAGCAATGATTTTCTCATAATCTGGGTGAATTCCTTGGCTATCAATGATGTGACCAAGAAATTTAATTTTGCTCGTTGAGAAGATACATTTTTCTTTGTTCAAAGTCAAATGAACATCCTTCAGTTTCTGGCAAACTTCTCTCAATCTCACATCATGCTCTTCTTGAGTAGACCCCCACACTAGTATGTCATCCATGTGACAAACTGTTCCACTTGTGTTTTCCAGAATTTGAATCATTCTTCTTTGGAAATGTTCTGGAGCGGAAGAGATTCCAAAGGGAAGTCTAAGAAATCTGAATCTTCCAAACGGAGTAATAAATGTTGTGAGATAAGATGATTTTTCATCCAATGGGATTTGCCAGAATCCTGAATTTGCATCCAGTTTTGAGAACACTTTAGCACCAGATAAGAGATTCAGTGTGTATTCCACTTTGGGTAAGGGATGTAATTCCCGTAGAACATTTTTATTCAGCTCGATCAGATCCACACAAATTCTCACCTTTCCATCACCTTTGGGCACTATGACAACAGGAGAGCACCACTCTGTTGGCTCGGTGACTGGAGTTATGACTTTTTGTTCGACCATCCTTTTTATCTCAATTTCTGTCTTCTTCAAAAGAGGTATGGGTACTCGTCTTGGCGATGTTACTGCACATGGAATGGCATCAGGCTTGAGTTGTATGGAATAGCATTCCTTCATGAGTCCAAGTCCTTCAAACAGTTCAGGAAACTCTTTTTTCGGATCTATTGCAGTAATCCATTGAACAGCACTGATATTGGGTCCTAAACCAAAGGATATCAAAGCTGGTTTCCCGAGAAGACAGTTTTTCAAGCCATCGATGACATAGATTTCTTCTGTGCATTTCTTGTTTACATAGCTCAGAGGTGCTTCGAACATGCCCAGCACTTTTAACGGAGTGTTATCTGGACCACAGAGAGTTCTATCAGCTGGTTTCAAATTCAATTTCTGAAACATCTTGTGATACAAAGTTGCAGGTATTACTGTATGATCTGCTCCGCTATCTAGTCGAAATTTCAATTTCTTATTCATAATATTGACAAAAACTGTCCAATCCTGGTTTATGTTGTCTTGAATATGACCCAAGAACGAAATTTTTGAATGCTGGTTTGGTTTCTTTGCTAAACAAACGTTTCCGAAATGTCCCAGTTTCGAACATTTAAAACATTTGGCATCTCTAGCTGGACATAATCTTCTCTCATGCTTCTGCTTGCCACACCATTTGCATGTCTCCGAATGTTGGGAATCTGAAAAGTTCTTGCTCTTTGGTTTATTTTTCACACCAGACTTTTGATATTGAAAGTGATCAAATTTTCTTGAAGACATTGCATGTATAGGAACATTGGTTTCCGTTTCATTGAGTTTGTGTTGTTGCTGCTTGATTGATTCACTAAGCCTAACTTGTTCTACCGCTTTTGTTAGTGTAAGTTCGGCATCCAGTTGCAACCTTTCACTTAGAGGTTTATCTCGAATACCAACAACAATACGATCACGTATGAGTTGATCATACAATTCTCCATAATCACAATGTTCAGCAAGGCTGTATAAAGCAGTAATGAAGTTGTTTACTGATTCTCCTTCTTGCTGCACACGTTTGTTGAACTGTGCTCGTTCAAAAATTGTATTCTTTTTAACAATGAAATGATCACTAAACTTCTTCACAACAAATTCATAGTTTCCCCTTTCAGTGTCAGCCAACTTGAAAGAAGTGTAAATGTCCTCGGCTTGTTCACCCATAATATAAATCAGCGAGTTTACCTGCTCTTCTCCCGTCTTGGTGGAGAGCCCAGAAGCTATACGGAATCTCTGGAAGCGAGTAATCCATCTTGACCAGTTTGCAGGTGTTGAAAATGTAAAATTGTCCGGCTGGTTCATCTGCATTGCTGGAATGGCAAAAGGAAAGTGCTCTGGATCAGTCATGTTTACTTTTCAGATTGAAAGTTCCTTGCAAGTACTGATTTTCATCTACTTGATGTGTATCAGATCATTTTTTTTCTCTGCTGCTACTTTGTTGTCATGGCCTTTTACCGCTGCCACCATGTTGTATTATCACTTTATTTAAATCAAGAAAAACATTACATACACAAACACACAAAGCATATACATTGTTTTTGTCAGTTCCCCTTCCCATCCGGACGGCCTTGACTACCCAATTCTTTGGCTGGTGGTGATGATGATTATTACACATTTTTATGTTCATTGACAAACTCAAGCAAACGAATGTTTCACCTCAAAAAGCCACCTTTGATCTGATAATGGCCATAAAAACCTTATCAGCTGCAAAAAATGAAGTTAGCTCAAAGTATCTCAGCATATTAAATTTCTCTCTGCAGAGAGCAGACAGACCTTCAGCATGATACATGACATGAAAATTCTAATATTCACTATGTTCACTTAAAAATATTTAAGACAGATGGCAGTATCAGCAAGAATACAAAACAAGCACAATTCCGACTAGACAAATGCGTTAGAGCCATGTATAAATATGCATACACATAACACTTTCCTGGGTGTACTGATTTGTTGGAAATTTCACAAAGGAATGTGTAAGAGGTGCATATATGAGGTCAAGTAGTAGTACCACATTTAATGAACATTTCTTCATCAATCTTCTCTGAAGGCGATTGCATCTCAAAAAGCAGTGAAATCTTAACCTTGTTATGGGACTTCAGATAATTGAAGACTTTCATTGATTCCCAAATTATCTAATTCATTAATTTTGAGATTTTATGAAATAAATATATGCTTTTTTTGCAGGGTTTGACAAATCGCAGACGCCAAATTGCTAGGGTGACTTAAAATTTCATATTGATACAACCCCTGGAATTTTTCATATATGATAACTAAATTGAGGCTTGAGGACAACATAAAAATTCTATAATTTATTTCAGCATGTCTACTACCACGGAAAGGGATCACCGAGTGAAAAAAAAAGATTATTCAGAAACATTTTTTCTTGGGAAAAAAATTCAAAATTCCCATGAAATTTTGCTGGCACCCTAATTGTTTTTCAATTTGCGATGCCCTGTCTTTTTGAATATCAACACCCTTCTTTTTTGTCAAATGTGGGATCAAGTGGCATCAAAAAACATTTCTGGGGCTCTAGCCCCCAAATTAACTCATCCCAAGTGGGGGAATGAGATCTCACTCCAATGTTGTCTAACTGGAATTTAAAACTCAACTTCAGCTGCGAAAAGCTGCAGAGTGTGGAATCTTTTTTCACATTTTGAAAATGGAGGAAAAGAAATAGTGTTCGAATTACGTAGATCTTTTTTTCTTCCCTTTGTTTAATTTCAGTTTGTGAAAAATATATGTACGCTACATAATAAAGATAACAGGGTTGCAATAATGCTCCAGTGTTACACCTAGAAGAAATGACAAAACAATTTTATCATTGAAGCTGAAAATCACCCACATAAGAAAAATTAAGATGGCCTTGCGAAAACACGTTCATCTCAAACTCTGAAACATTGTTCAAAGGAGTACAAGACATCATTTAGCCACTTGTGTCAGCCACCACCAAGTCCACCTAACTATAATCAAGAACCTGTGGAACTTGATGGAGAGGAACTGGAACCTGTGAATTTGTCAAGTTTAGAAATAATTTACTCTATACTGTATTGATCCACCAATATGGTGGTATATCAAGGCCATAGTAAGCATGGGCGGAGATACGGGGGGCAATGCCCCCCCCCCCCCAGCATCAAAGGTGAAGTCGACAGATCTAATGCATATATGTATAGATGAATCGCCATCATCATCATCTTGCCCCCCCCCCCCAGACTTCCAAGTCTATCTCCGCCTATGATAGTAAGGCTCCCCTGGTTCCCCCAAAGGGAAACCAATAAGAGCAATAGATTTGGGTTAGAAATCCCCCAGAAGGGGGGGGGGAAATTTCTAGCTACGAGCCTGTGGTATATTGATACAATTCTAGGCAAAAAAAAAAATTATTGTTATGGTTATCCTATTGTATGACCTTAAAAATTATTTGCCACAACCAATTCGTGGTTGAACAATGAGTTTCTTGCCAGGCAGTGTACTAGCGTTATATGATGATACTGTTATTGGTTTCAACGGAATGTATACTGAAACCTACGATAATTTCATATGTCCCATAAACCAAATGGTCACTATAGTCAGATATTGGACACCATTCCACAACATCAGCGTGATATTTCGTCTTGTATTCAATCAAGGTTTCAACAGACACTGTGTCTTTCTTCTGTGTGAGAGCTTCTGTATCCTGAAAGAATTGGAAAAAAATTATCAGCTGAAGTTGCATGTTGAAAACCTACACATTTCTCAAGAAATGTATATATCAAGCGTTTATGCAATATATTTAATGTTTGAATCTATAAATTATCGTTATAACTACCCTGAAAATACATCTCAGAATGAAAACTTTTGCAAAGTCCCAACACTTTGTCAAGTTTAGAAATACTTCACACCGCATAGGTGTTTTGATGCATTTGGAAATGAATGAAGAGTAGAAAACCTTGATTGGACAAGGAGATGAGAGTAAGTCCAGAATCACCTCAGATATAGAGAACTTTGGTTACATAGGCGGCGAGATGGCGGAGATAGAATTGAAAGTCTGTGTGTGTAGAGCGGGGCATGATGATGATGAAGTCAACTCATATATACATTATATCAGTCTGTTCCACACACCCCCCCACCCGTATCTCTCTTACAGGTAAATTTAATGTATGATGGCCGCTTTCCTGCTTACATCATGGGCAGATATGGGGAGGGGGTGGTGTACAGGTGATCTAAAAAAAGTATGTATATTTATGTGGCGACATCATCATCATGACCCCACCCACTTCAGACATTTAAGTCCCTGCTGTGCAGTCGTGTAGTCATAGTGATTCGCATTGTGAGAATTCAGGGTTGAACCTCATTGGTGGTCAGCTGAAGTTAGTTTTTTGTGGTTCCCAACTTCGAAGCATGAATGCAATCTGATCTTCCCCATTAAAAAGTCTTACCACAGAGAACAACAGGCCTACGATGGTACAAATATTCAATCATTACACTTCTCTCTCACTCATAGTTTAAAAATAGATGGCCGTACTGAAATTCATGCGCAACACTGGATACTAACTTAAACTTTTAGGTACATATGCACACACTTTCTGCACAACTCAATTAGTAGTAAATTGCCCATAAGAATAGACTAGAATTGTGCTTGGTTTGAACGAAAGACAGACATTCAAGTCTATCTCTGATTATGCCTTACATACCCAGTTTTCAAATCCTCAACTGTAGTAAGTAGTTTAGCATAATTCTGGCAACATAAATATGTTATGACCACACATTCCCAACAGATGGCAATTCGTAAGAAATTTCACAGAGATTCCGCTGTGGAATGTGTACGAGCTACGAGGAGCATATACAGTTGAGTATTAGTAATTCTCAATTGTTCTCGCCAATCTTTGCCAAGGGCGTAATGGCAAGCTATGACGAGATATGGATGCATGTGTGTTCAGTCTTAGAAGCAATTTTTGTTGGACTATGCAGATAATATATTGACTAGGGCAAGAGAGCTGTAAGACCACTGCACACACATCAATAATTACTGTCCACTTCAAAATTACTTGAAGCACCCACGCTCTGTATGTTTCCTCTTCAAATATGTTTTTTTTTTCTCTTAGATCGTAATCAAAATCGTAAATCAAATTTTCTCACAAGCTGAAGCATTCTTTGCATATACATTTCGTTCATAGCTTTCATTTCATCATTTGAATACAAGCTATGTATTGCATACTCAAGACACTCAGAACTCAAGAGTACCGATGAACTTCAAAATTAAACTGGCTGACAAATCTTAGTTGCCTAATACTTAGAAACTATCCTCACAACCAGAGCAATTCTCCTATGTATTACTATACTTAACATATGTGCACCTCATAACATTCCTTTGCAGAATTTCCAACAAATCAGTACATGCTGGAATGTGTATCTAAGTGTATGTGTGGCCCTAACAGTTTCCCAACTTTTTTGTCCCATCGCTCCCTTCGGAATTTTTTCTCCCATCCAGGGGCGTAGCCAGAAACTTTGTTTCGGGGGGGGGGGGGAACCAAAGTGATAGAACAATAGATTTTGCCATCTTTTTCGGTCATTTTCTCAGATTTCGGGCGGGGGGACATGGCCCCCACATCCTGAAGCGAGGCCCCTAGGCTGGGATCTTTCAGTGGGCCCCCTTTATGATGAATTTATAGAGTGAAAAAAACAAAAAAATTATTGAAATCACGAGCCCCAGGGCTGGAGCCTTGTCAGCCCACCCCTTGTGGGGGGACCAGACCCCCACCCGCTACGCCCTTGCTCCCATTCCTCAACTCAATCTAGCCCATAGAATCCTGTTATACCTGCAGCTTCTACCTCTTCCTGGAGCATTCCATTGCCCACCAGGGGGCATTATGCCCACATTGGGAAGCACTGCCCTAACATATTTATGTTGCCAGAGTTGTGCTTGTTTCATATTCTTGCTGGTGTTACCATCTATATTTTATATTTTGAAGATGGTAAATCCTTGAATTTTCATGCTATGTAAGTATTATATGTTGAATGTTTTCCTGCTCTTTGAGGGAAGAGCCTTTATCAAATAGGAGATGGCCAACATTTGCACCCCAAAGTTAGGAAAACCGCAGAAAAAATTAACTTCAGTCGATCATCATTGTGCTGCCAAGGGGGTTCAAACCTGTATCCTCACAATGCCAAAGTACTTCCAAATTAATTTGGTTGGCAATCTTAGTAGTCCAATTCTTAGAATCTTTTACCATCCTGCCTACTAGATACGGAAGAATTCCAATGAACTTCAGAATTTTGTGAAATAAGCAGAGGTGGTTCGAGCTTACCTGCCACCTGGGTGCAAAGCTTCATGTGCCATCACTAAGGATCCTGGCGGGAAGATGTCAGAGCTTCAGCCTACAAGATTCTGGGATAAACCTGAGATTTTTTTAGCATGAAGCTAGTGTTACACAGAAAAATGTGACCATACGTCTCACACAAGAAACTGACCCGCTTTTTGATCCAGAATTATTTTATAGTTCTTAACTATGCCAGATAACTTAATCCACATTGCAGCTCTTATTAATGATCTATCATTACTTACACTTATCCTGTGAAGGGTGAAGAGTAAGTATATAACAAAGAAACATTTACTAAGACATTTTTTTCAAAGGCATCTCTGATGCTCCGAGACCGGGCAGGTGAGAAGGAGAATTTTTCTTTTGCTTTTATTCAATAGCTCCGGAAAAATGACTGGATGTGAGCACCAGAATGCACACTTGCCTCTTGTGACATAGTATATTTTTAGGTGACTGGCCAAAGTTGGTTTTCTGTGGTGTCCAACTTTGAGGCATGAATGCAAGCTGATCTTCCTATTAAAAAGTCTCGAAACAAAGAGCAACAGGCCTACAATGGTACAAATATTTAATCTCATTACAGTTCACTTCTGAAATATTAGATCGCAGCACTGGAAAATCAGACAAAACACTACATACGCACTCATAGCCTTCTGGTACAACTCACTTGGTAGTAAATTGCCCATGGGGATAGACAAGAGTTGTGCTCAGTTTGAAAAAAAATAGTACATTCTTGTTTCTGGTATTATGACACCAGGACCTCCCCAACCCCTCAACATCTTCATAGTCAAGATATGGCTCAAAATCGTGATTTCATGTGAATTTTACTTTTTAAAACATCTGGTGTCTAACTGAAGCCTAGATGCTGCACCACACCCCTTACAGCCTCTATGAGTATCCCTTTCCAAATTTTTTAGTAATGTAGAATGAACAAGTGTAAAGGATGAATTTGTTATCAAATCGTCCAGTACAAGATCATATACTGCCTAGTCTCGATCCCACTATGCCAGAGTAATATTGAATTCCCCCCAGTAATGTTAGGTAAACAGTAAAAATGTAGAAGATGAGTTCATTAGAAGCAGATTTAAGTCATTTGCCACCATTGTAGGCTATTTAAATTTTTCCTCCCTTCCTTTCCAATTTGAAATTCTTCTCTCACCACCAATTACTAAAATTTGCCGCACTGGTTTGCCTGTTAGACCTCCTGTAAATACTCTTATAGAATTTCTTACCATCTGGTTCAGCACAAAATCTGGCAGCCCTACCTTGCTCTCAAATTGTCACTGCATATTTTTCAATTGAAATTGCCCTCAAACAAAGAGCTCTATTAATCAACATGGTCAACAGATCAGAATTTTTACTGTTTCAAGTCTAACTGAGAAAGAGTTTGGTAGTTTTTCCAAATACTTTTCATTAATAAATAATCAAACATGATCAGCGATTAACAAAAAGCGAATCCCAATTCGATAAATCAAGTTTACAACATTGAATATTTTCTTTGTTGGAGCAATTACAAAAACGATTTTTGCCAAATAATCCACAGTTACTTCACAACAGAAGAACAAAACCCGATTTTGGACTGAACAGCTCTTGGTATCTATATTTTCTAAAAACACGAAACACAGCATTTTAATACCCAATTAAGACGTTGAATCTTAAAATTTATGAATTTTAAATGTTGAGTTTTTCAATCAACTAAAATTAGACTGTTGTGTTGTGCATGAGTACTGTAGTAGATAATATGAATTTAATGCTGTTCTTGCTATAAAAATTTGGCCATTAAGAAGAAGTAATAAGAAGACAATGACATATCTCATATTTTATTTTTTGCATTAAATAAGTATGTATGCCAGGGGATCAACAACATCATCAACTTTCGTACAATCCTGTCACAAATTATACAAGTACATATAGAAAAATACAGATCTCCATACCGTAATTAATAAAAAAAACCAAGCCAGAATAATAGTTATTACAAGGCACTTCGATTCCAGTCACACAAATATATTATATAAACATCTAGAACAGGCACTTTGACACGTTTCCTACAGAGAATTTATCAAAATTTTGACCTGAACTAAATTTTAATCATTTTCAAATTTGAATGGCAATCACGGGTTATTAAAAAAAAGCAAGCACTTTTAAAAAAAAAAAGTCATCATTTTATCAATTAGGTAATAGCATTCACTGATTACAGATCATTCAATTTTGAAAATTAGAATCAACGGAAAGTATTTAAATACACGTATGATCAGAAAACTCTTCTTTTTGATTTTTCAAAAAAAAAAAAAAAATTTGTGTATTAAATTCAGAGTTTTAGTATATTCAGGAGCAGTTTCAGCAAAGGTCGCAAGGGGTGCGTGCACCCAGGTTGGCAGCCTAGGCTTTTGTTTAGGTACATAAATTTTTAAATATTTGAATAATAAAAATTCACTAGACACCAGTGCTGTCAATTTTTTCAGGCATACCTTGACAATGAAGATGTTGAGAAAACTTGGGGGAATAGGCAGGACATGGGGCCATAATACCAGAAACACACAACAATGAACACTATCATGTGCGGGAAAAGTATGTATTTTCATGCGCCCCCCAGTAATTTTTCAAGAGCAATCAAATAAAGACAAAGAAAGAATTCAGTTTCTTACTTGTCTAGGGCTTGGAGTACGAGATTGCTTCTTCCCCCCCCCCCCCCATTTCCCTAGTTTCAGGCCTGGGAATCTTAGATATTTTGACGTTTATAAGGTTCAACTCTATGCTGGAGATTTGAGAGTAGTTAAAAAAACTCAACCCTGAAAGGAAGGAAAATATGAAGGCTCATTAAAAAAAACTGTAATTGGGAAAACGTTATCTGGAAAGAACCTCAAAACTGCTCTGAACCAAAAACTTCTAATAATTCATTTTTTGCCTTGGATAAGTGTAAATTGTGCCTGTCCACAAATTATTTTTTATATCTCTGGTTTGCAGCCATAAAAAGGTTGAACAACGCTG